>NW_028261381.1:11546954-11846954 GCF_051295495.1 Thamnophis sirtalis
ACATTTTTGTATCTTGTCATAAGAACCACTCAGATTATTTTGCATATGACCAGACAAATGCACGCCTGAATTAGAGGAAGATGGAATTGTAAGGGTATTTCTTGTTGGAATTTCATTTCCTTAAGCACATACATTGTATTTTCATGTTGAATATGTCAAGATCTCTCCAAGCACTTGGCCAATGAGACTATTAGAGAAAGGTTTATGTGTATACCTGTGTCATCTTCTCTGCTCCCCACAATGTTTAACTCTAATTATGACTGAGGGATAGAAAGAAAAAAGAAGACTGTTGGAAGAGCTGAAGGACCAGGTTGGGGTTAGAGCTATTTATTTATGTGGTTGCTAACAGTCACCACGGATTTGATAACATAAATCATGATCAAAGGAATCCATGCATGGGGGTATAATTGCAGCAATATCATCTGACTTAGATAAATTGATCACTGCATCTTTTCAATATTTTGTATAATTTTTATAATATCTCAGGGAAGGGCAACCTTAAACTTCATAGTGATGAATCTTTTCTAATGTTGGGATTGAAGTAGTGCACCCTAATTCCTGTTTCACTGAACAACTTGGATGATAATGGTAGGAAAGGAAAAGCATTCATAAATCTCCAGATCTGAGGAAGATGGTAGGTATAAAATTTTATCACAATGCACTGAAGATATTTCTAATAATTTAAATGGATTTCAGGAGATAATAAAGAATATGAACAAGCAGAATAATGAATTTTCATGTTATGCTCCATGAAACTAAATGTAAGTTTAAGATCTCAGTCCTCTATCTATTATCTATTAACCTTTGCTTTATCTTTAGCTATAATAGCTGTTACTTCTAGTGTCAGACATTAAACATTGTTTCACTTCATAGTCCTATTATCACTAGAACTAATGGAATTATTTCCATGTCTTGTCACTGTTCCCATAGAAACATAGAATGATAAAGTTGAAAGATGTTTAGGTCATAGAGTACAACTCAATGCCAGTGTCAGGGTTCCAAGTAACACGCCCAATGAAAGAAGAGTCCAAGGCTTAAAGTTCCTCAAAGTTCCATTTTATTAGAGATGTCATATTGGCACATCTGGGAAAACGCGAATCTGAGAGTTCTAGGTTTTCCCCACCCAAAAGAAAATCAAAGATTTATCACTGCACCCACAGGTCCATCACATGGTCCAATCAATTCACCGTCCCAACTGCAGACAACCCCCAGTCATTCCCATCCAGTTGTAGGCCGAATGCCCTTGACTCCCAGAGAAAGGAATGTTGTTTATGGGTAATCCTTCACCATTCCTAGCTATCCCCTCTCCCATTTTCACATATAAAGAACGGTTGCAGGAACTGGGTATGTGTGGTTTAATGAAAAGAAGGACTAGGGGAGACATGATAGCAGTCTTCCAATATCTCAGGGGTTGCCACAAAGAAGAGGGAGCCAAACTATTCTCCAAGACACCTGCGGACAAGACAGGAATCAATGGGTGGAAACTAATCAAGGAGAGAAGCAACTTAGAACTGAGGAGAAATTTCTTGACAGTTAGAACAATTAATCAGTGGAACAACTTGCCTCCAGCAGTTGTGAATGCTCCAACACTGGATGTTTTTAAGAAGATATTGGATATCCATTTGTCTGAAATGGTATAGGGTTTCTTGTCTAAGCAGGGGGTTGGACTAGAAGCCCTCCAAGTTCCCTTCCAACTCTGTTATTCTATTCTATTTTCCCAGGCACTAAATGTAGCAGCCCTGAAGCTCCAACAAAAAAGATGGCTTCCAGGGCCGACAGCCAGAATCCCTATAAATGCAGTCTTTAATCTTAAAGAAAAATATTAAAATAAAACAAACTAAAAATACAAAAAAAGGAACAAGAAAAGACCCCCACATTTTATATTTTATCATTAGTAATTGCTATAGCAAGGAATTGCCCTATGCACGAGCAGCACAAATATTATAAAATATCACAAACTTTCTGGCATAGTAATCAATCTTTGATTAGTAGAAAATATTACCTTTTCCAAAACAGATAGATCACACATTTTTGACAATTATTCCTTGACATCTGGAATAAATAATCCAACATTTCAGTACTATTCCTTTAGCCACCTCTCATTCTTGATAGAATCATAATTCATAATAAGCAGTCAGATTCCAAAGCTTTGGTATATAGTTCAACATTACATTACATCACATACCTAATAGACAGAATCTTGCCAAACTAAAGCTATAATCGTCTAACCTACTTGACGCATTGAGTCTGTCATCTGCATCTCTATAATTGTCTAGTTTGGTTCTACAACCCAACACGACAGACACAGACTTCAGAGGATAATTAGAACTGCAGAAAAAACAATTACTGCCAACCTGCTTTTCATTGAGGACATGTACACTACACAAGTCAAAAGGAGTGTTATGAAAATATTTACAGACCTCTCGTATCCTGGTCATAAATTGTTTCAACTCCTACCCTCAAAACGATGCTATAGAACACTGCACACCAAGACAACTAGACACGAGGACAGTTTTTCTCCCAAAGGCCATCACTCTGCTAAACAAATAATTACCTCACCACTGTCAAACTATTCACTAAGGTTGCACTATTACTATTATTATTACTATTAGTCTTCTCATCATTCCTATCACTCATCTCCTCCCACTTATGACTGCATGACTGTAACTTTGTTGCTTGTATCCTTACGATTTATATTGATATTTATTCTTTCCTGATTGCTTATTTGTACCCTATGACCAGGGGTGGGTTTCAACCGGTTCGCGGCGGTCCCTGCGATCCGGTTGGTCGCCGAACCCGGAAGTAAGTAACTTCCGGGAACGGCGAAGGCCCCCCGCGCGCCCGCGCGCACCCGTGCGCCCGCGCCCACTCCTTACCCGGTTTTGATGAATTCTGCACTTCCACACATGCGCAGGACGCATACAGCGCCTGCGCGATCCTCCAGGAGCAGCTGGAGCATCGCACAGACACTAGTACGCATGTGTGCGCCACGCGCGTGCGCGCGCGTGCCGCACACATGCATGAGGATGCCGCACACGTGCGCGAGGACGCCGCCAGCCTCGTTCCAACCGAACCGGTTGGAACGGGGCGAGAAACCCACCCCTGCCTATGACTCTCATTAAGTGTGATTCTTGACAAATGTATCTTGTCTTTTTATGTACAGTGAGAGCACATGGACCAAAGACAAATTCCTTGTGTGTCCAATCACACTTGAGCAATAAAGAATTCTCTTCTCTTCTCTTCTCTTCTCTTCTCTTCTCTTCTCTTCTATTCTATTCTATTCTATTCTATTCTATTCTATTCTATTCTACTGATAGATTATAGGGTGTGGCTATTCTGAACCTCTGCTTTCCTCCTCTACCCAGTTTGGAATTGTGCAGTTTCTTAATCTGGGCCTCTCTTTGAGAAAACTGTGTTGCCAATCCCCCACTGCTCCTAACACATTCCATCACAATTCAATCTTTGTCTCATTATGACCCAGAGATTTGTCTCTGCTTGCACGCCTGGAAATAAAGGATGTTTTCTATTATATGTTATCCCAAGCACATTCTATGTTTGCAAAGGAACTAAATAATAACTTTCCAACTTAATGCATAAGGGGTAACATTCAATTATATTTTCCTTCCACAAGCAGATGGTTGATAAAATATTGGTCCAATGATGTTTTTGAAAGCTAGACAAATTAAAGACACCTTCCTCAAACGGTAGTCTCAATTTAGCTAAGGAAAACCTCTTTTGGCCACAATATCAAACCATGCTCGATAAATATTTCTCCAGCCTTTATTTAAACACATTCAGTGAAAGTGCATTGTGGATACTTGCTTCTATTGTCCAACTATTGCTTTTGTTAAGATTTATTTAGAATTGCACTTTCATTCTATGTCCTGCTGATTCTTTCATTTCTACCTTACCCCTTTACGGTGGTTTGAATTCTTAAAATCTGGTGCCAAAAATTATGCACAATTTGTTTTACTTTCTATTGAAGTCTAAAAGTGTATTTGCCTTTTGTGAAGCCACATCATACTTCTGATTCATATCAGTTTGCAATTTCCATGACTGTTTCTTCAAGTATTATTGCCAAATCTGAAATGTCACTTGCATTGTATGTTTGATTTCTACTCAAAATAAACATGTTTGCTTTAGTCTCTCTTGAAATGTGTTTGGTTATTTCCAATCCATCTCTCAAACCTGTCCAGTTTCTCTTTCTATGTTATTTCTGTTCATAGCAGTGGTGGGTTTCAAAAAACTTTCAAACCTATTCTGTGGGTGTGGCCTTCTTTGTGAGAGTGGCTTGCCAGCCTTGTGACCTGGTGGAAGTGGCTTGCCAGCCATGTGTTTGCTCTCTCTCTCTGTCTCTCTCTCTCTCTCTCCTTCCTTTTGTCTCTCTGTCCCTTTTTCTTTTTTTTCTTTCATCTCTCACTTTTTCTTTCTTTTTTTCTTTTTTTCTTTCTTCCTTCCTTTCTCTTTCTCTTTCTCTTTCTCTGTGTGAGTCTGTGCGTGTGTGTGTCAGTGGTGGGTTTCAAAAATTTTTGGAACCTCTTCTGTAGGTGTGGCCTGCTTTCCGGGTCCACTGGTGGAACCTCTTCTAACTGGTTTGGTAGATTTGACAAACCGGTTCTACCAAACTGGTGCGAACTGGTAGGAACCCACCTCTGGTTCATAGGAAATATCAATCCTATCAAATTTTGGATCAGCTGCAAAGTTGGTAAGCATTTTCTCAATTTCTTCATCCAAGTTGTTAACAATCCTGTTGAACAATCAGGATCCAGGACTGAATCATGTAGGATCCCATATGCTACCTTTCTCCAGTTTGATGAAGAAAGAATTATTGATAAGAACACTATGGTTTTTCATCTAGCAATATATCCATTTAACTATCTTGATATCCAGTCTACACTTTGCCTTGATAATTAGAATGGCATGAGTTATTTTGTCAAGGGCTTAGGTGAAATCAAGATATATTACATCTGCAGGTTTCTTATAATCTATTAGGAAGTAACCTATTCAAAACTAGATAAGATTAGTCTGAAAAGTTAGGTTCTTGAGAAGTCCATGCTGATTTCTGATAATTACCATACTGTTTTCAGAGCAGCTACAGATTGATCTTTGTAAAAGCTGAGATAGGCAAAGAAGGAATGGCTGTTATGGAAATGTTCAATTATCACTTGGCTTTCTTATCATAAGGAAACTAATTATGGTCCCAACTGTGTGTTAATTCAGAAGAGTGGGAAGAAGGACACTTAACCTTAAAACTTTAAGAATGTAAGAAATTTCCATCTTGGTACCTGCAGGGAGGTAATCAATTGATGTGTTAGTTCCATTCTTTTCTACAATGAAGTTACTAATATGTCTTAGCTAATGCTAAATTACTAATATGGCTAAGTCTTTAACCACTAAGTCTTCAGCCAAGCCAAGGAAAGAGCTGAACATAGTATCAAGATATCTGTGGTTTTCTGCTGAATTCTAACCAAGAAGACCTGACAATCTATTCCAGAATTTCCCTAGCCTAACTGATCTGTGGTTCCCTGGATACTAGACCATCCTCTCTTTCAAAACAACAACAAAAACAACAACAACACACACACACACACACACACACACACACACACACTGCACAAATTGTCTTCCTTTTAGATATTTGGTACTTCATCCAGTCTCCAGGATTTCTAAATACCAGCATGAATTCCTGCCACAGAATACTACTTATTATTGCTCCCAGTTTATCAAAATGTACTTTTTTTATTCTAAGCTACACATTTGATTATGCTCAGTTGTAGTTTCCCTTAAAATCAAGAACTTTAGTACTGCACAATAATTTTCACTTAATGCCTCTGCTACTTCCACTTACTCAATTAAATATATTTTGTTCGGCAAGGCTTCCTTGAATTTTCATAGCAATTATATGAAGAGACTATTAAACTTCACCTATACAGTAGAAGGATTTTATGCAGCTTATTCATACTAATGCTGCCATGTTATATTGGGTGCACAGCAGTGTGACAGAAAGCCTCCCCCCCAAAAGATTTTTCATGAACTCATTTTAAATAGTTCTCTCTATTAAACAGTATTACGAAATCAACAAAATTTAAAGGCATTTACTAGATAAGTACGATATTAAAAATGCTATTCGGTTAATGGCATATGCTATAGTTTAATGACTTCATATTATGTAAGAGGATTGGTTTTTTTTAAAAAAAACTTTAATTCTTTTTCATTTTTAAAAGTAATTTTATTAAAGATTATAATTGCAATAGTTAAAACGAATATAATCTAAATGGAAAAACGGAAAAATGGAGAGTAAAATGGGCTAAGGGAAGAGAGAGAAAGAAAACGAAGAATAGAAAGAAAAAAAGAAAAGAATACCACAAAGAAAAAGGAAAATATATAAACAAATGACTCAAACCCTTTATCCCAATATAAACAACTTTGATAACTTTTCACTTCCTTTTAATGACCATGTTTAAATTATAACAAGTGATCTCTTCTTACTTTAATCCTTCTCCTATCTTTAAATATATCCATAAAGCTTCGTTATTTCAGCCCTGGTGTTAGCAAAAGTCCATTAAGGATTACCAGCAATAACAGCATATTTATTTTAAACCAACTTTCTTTTGCTTCTAAAATCTTAATATCTAGTCCATTCAAGTAATGTCACAGAACTTACATACATTTTAACTGTAAGTTTACTTTATTGTCATTGTACCTCGTACAATGAAATTAAATGCCATCTTCAGTGCCATATCATACATAAGAAAACTATTAAAAATAAAACAAAAACACGCATCCTTCACATTCTACACAATTGAATGGAAAACACCTGATATTGCATTAATATTGCACTATACAATAGAATTCAACATAGTTACTGCTTTGGGATAGAAGCTGTTTTTCAGTTTATTTGTCCATGATTTTATTGTCTAGATCTTTTTAGGGGATCTCCATTCCCCATATTCCCTCTGTTTGAATTCCTTGGTTTTCTAGATTGGGGGTGGTGGTGGATGTTCTCCAGTGAAAAAAGTTATACTGAGATAAGTAATTATGCTGCCAACCTAATTACTTAATTTCTTTTCATTTCTTCTTTATTCCTTCTGTAAAAATTCCTCAAACCTTTAACAACTCTCTTTTGTAAGTCCAATAGAGAGAAATTACATCTCTGGTGGCACATGAACCGTTGCTCCAGCTCAGCTTCACCGCGCATGCATATGCGCTTCCTGCCAGCCAGCTGGTTTTCGGGTTTCTGATGTGCATGCATGGGAGTTGGGGTTCATGCAGGTGATGCACACGTATGGGTGGGGGAGCGCCGGGGTGTGGCATGTGAGGGGGGCTGTGTGTGCATTGCATTATGGGTATGCACTTCTGGCATACAGTGACAATCAGATTAGCCATCACTGGTCTACTTTTTCCATGAGAAGTTGTCTCTAACATGGTCTTTCAGGTCTTCCACTGCCATATCCATTGCTACTGGAACTAAGTTCATAAAGCTCCATCTTTCTTCACTGCTTTTTTGAAATAGGAACTGATGCTTCTTTCTCTCCTTGTCTTGATATCCAATCCAGAGGCTTCTAAACTTGCATGATAGCTACATAATATTTTTCCCAATCTACTATAAATGAATCAGCCTGTCTAGTTTTACGTGTATCCTGCCACAAATCCTTTCCATCACTTTTGAGTTTTCTGCTATTTGCATGCGCATACTTTGTCACTTATTTTTGCCTGCAGCTTTGCTTAATGTGTTTTAAACAGGTTTTCTTTTTCTTGCTACATACATTTCTGTGTACTACTTTAGCACCCTGACAGGCAAAATACTGTAACTTCAGGAGAAGTGTGTAGTCTGTAAGACAACAGTATTCAAATCCAAATATTCAAATAAGAATGAGATTATTACTTTAGAAAGATATTCTCAACAGATCCATCGGAAGCTAGAGAACTCTGATTCTCTCGCTGGAATTAAGAATCAGTTGGGATGCTGATGCTTAATTTTCTTTCTCCCAAAATGCTTTTCTTTCTCTACTTTGTGAAACTTTAGTAGATGTCATCCATCAGCCTGAAACTTGCATGCATCTTTATCCTTCCCCATTTAGGGACTGGGATAAATCTTTTCACATTAACAGACCTTTGGGGGCAGACTTTCAATCCAGCAAATGTTGTTTTAAAAAAAATCTTTTAAGAGTTTTCTTTTAAGTGCAAAAAAGCTGACCAGTTTCCAATTGTTGTTTTTAATACCTGAAATATAAAATAGCTTTCTAACCTTTTCCTAAAATGTCCATGTAATCAAAAATATCTGTGCAGCTGGAGAATTAGAAGGACTAAGCCTTCATCAAAAGTAAAACTCCCAAATGAATTGTTGAGTAAACCAGAGGTTTACTACCTATTCGGGCCAGTCTGGCGGAGATGTGACCGTACCGGTTCTATCCTCGGCGGCGCCATCTTGATTTTCTGTTCTGCATATGCACAGAACAATCTTCATTGAAAAATGTAATTTTTATTCCTTTTTTAATGTGTGCATGCGCAGATAGTTTTAAGTGCAAATTCACACACACGGGAAGCATATTTATGGCACGCATATGAGCAAAGTGAGCCCTAGCGCAAACACTTTTTTTGGGGGGGGGCGAACCAGTAGTAATGGCGGCTGGAATAAACTCATAAGCAGGGAAGGTATTAGGTGGAAATGGATGAATGCAACAAGGGCTACAGAGACCCAGTCTGGATTGAAGGAATTAATCTATTCACTCCACTTCAAAGCTGTTGCTGGGATCTGTATAGTTCAGAGGTGGGTTCCTACCAGTTCGCACCTATTCGGTAGAACCGGTTCATCAGATCTACCGAACCGGTTAGAAGAGGTTCCACAAGTGGACACGGAAAGCAGGCCACACCTACAGAAGAGGTTTCAAAAAATTTTGAAACCCACCACTGGTCCTTGGATATGATTATTCTACACTATCATGCTCATATTTATAAAACTCAGTGCCTCTGTGAATGGTAAGGATGACTACTGCATTTGTGGTGCAATCAGAACATTGTGTGTGTTGAAGTTGTTTTAATGCAAACCAAAGATGCCTTTTAAAAAACAAGTTTACATCATATTCTTATGCATGCCAGTGCTGTGTGTGAGGTAATTTAAGGTGGTTCTGACAAGTGTCATCGGCATCTTCATATCCGGTCACATGGGCGGCAAGCCACTCCCATCTGGTCACATGGGCAGCAAGCCACTCCCACAAAGGAGGCCACACCAAAGAGTAGGTTCAAACAATTCTTGAAACCCACCACTGGTATAGATGTAAATATTGGTAGCATCTTACTGTGATCCAGTGGTGAAATGCTAGCTTTCAAGTTATGAGAAAAGATTTTCCCAATTGCTGATAATTTCCGCATAATGCAGTTGTGTACTATAATTTATATTATACTCTGTCCTGGAATACCAAATTAAACTGGATCTTCTAAACAAGTTTTTAAGAGGTGCTTCTTTGTAGCAAAATAAAATAAAATCTTATTAATAGACATTTTACAACAACTGCTGCCTGTTCAGATATGTTGCCTATATTGAAAAATGTGATCAGCAGCAGATAAGGGAGACATAGAATATTTTGTGCTGCATGATGATCTAAATTTAGTATATAATCTGAAACAAGCTGTTTCAAGAGGAAGCTGCTATTTAAGATAATTCCTGTTCTGCCTCAAGCTTTCTTAACAGTAATCCCAAGGCCATCACAAAGGAACCACAAACAATCACTTTGATTTCAACTACCATGACAGCTTCACTACACTTTGTGCTGATCAGATGAAGCAGCCCATCTTATAAACCCTTTTATACACAAGACACCACCACAATGAGTTTTAAGTTGTTTTTAGTGCAGTGGCAACAACCTGATGGCAAAAGAATATTCAGGTGGCAAACCTTTGCCCCAAAATGTTGTACCACAGGTGATAGAGCCTTCTTTATATGTCTAGGATTTCAAAAGGCTACTATGTAAATAATGTAAATTATAGACCAAAATGAAAACATTCCCTCCCTCCCTCCCTCCCTTCCTCCCTCCCTCCCTCCCTCTCTCTCTCTCTCTCTCTCACACACACACACACACACACCTCTTAAAAAAAGAATCAGCAGTCAAGAAAAAGAAATGTTGGAATTCAGTCAAATCACTGGAGACAATTTTTTAAAAAGTAAATGTGCAGTGTTAATAGCTTCTAGTTCTCATTGTATAAATATCACAGTCCTTGGCTATTGTTGGTGTTCTACAGCGCAATAGAGCAATTATTTTTTTTTAAAAGAAATGCAGTGAACACAATATGAGCCACAGTTGAACAACTGAACTCTTTGAGCAAATCCATCAAAAGTCTTCAATTGTCTTTCCTTACCAGAAAATATTTCACTAGCAGAAGAATTCAGATCAGCATATCAGTATTTACAGAATCACATTCTTTTCACTAAATACTCTAGCATATATCCCCCCACACCACCTTTAAACCTTGTAATGTTGCTTAGAAATTCTGTCTGAGCACAATGTGACTCTCATTATCAATAATCAGTAGCAATTATAGTACAGCACAATGAATGCACCATTGAAGTTGAGATGAGTAAAATTTAAGGAGCAAACTCCTTTGAAATAGAGCATGGAGTTCTTCTCTTGTGCATGTTGAAATGGATTAATATCTTAGACATCTTGCCTTCAGATCTCCATTCATTATAAAAGCTCACAATGTTAGCATGACCAGATCTGAAGAAAATCAGCATGAGAAGATTATTGATTGGATTCAAGCATAGTTGTGCTTAGAGGAGACCCACTGAAATCAATAAGACTTCAATTAGACACGAGAGATTTTCTTTATCAGTTCATGAAGGAGGATTAACTTTGATTGAATCCAATGTCTCTTTGTGGATGGGACCAGAGAATTGTGTATATCGATCCAGGTTAATTTGCAGAAGAGTCAGAATGAAGCATTAAAAATACTTGAGGAAGGTTCTGTCCTCTTTTCCCTGATGTGGGAGTATTCTGTAGACAAGAACATTTCTTTTTACTCCTTGTGCCAGCATTCAGATACATTTACGGTACAAGGATCTGTTTAAACAAAGCACGGATATGTGGAAGTTCAGATAAAATCAGATCAAATAGCAGGTTTCAATTATTCAATGCACCTGTTGAATATTTCCACAAAAAACATCATGTATGTGCAATCTTGGGCTTTTGTGAACCTAATTATACATGTAGGAAGGACATATCCATCCATACATTCACACACATTTTAACTGTAAGTTTACTTTATTGTCATTGTACCTCGTACAATGAAATTAAATGCCACCTTCAGTGCCACATCATACATAAGAAAACTATTAAAAATAAAACAAAAACACGCATCCTTCACATTCTACACAACTGAATGGAAAACACCTGATATTGCATTAATCTTGTTTATATTTTCCAGGGTTTTTTTTCCATTTAGTATGATATATAGTATGTGTTAGATTTTAAAGTAACGCGACTGCACTTGTATACTGTTGCTCTTTAATTCCACTGTAAAAATAGGACAAGCTGAATATATTAATAGATAGTAGAAATACACCGAAGGGAGGAGTAGAGGGATAGAAGAAAGAGGGGTAGAGAGGGTGGGAGAGAGAATGGGAGGGAGGGTGAGAAGGAAGGGAGGGAGTGTACTGGGAGAGAGGAGTGGTAGAGGAGGAGGGGAAGTAGGGTAGAGGGGAATGTTGGAGGGAAGATGGAAAGTTGGAGGGGGGCGAAAGAAAGGGTGTATGGAGGGTCGAAGAGGTACATTGGGTTTGTATTTTGGGGGGTATTGTTGACAAGAGGAATGGCTGTGTTTATTGTTTAATGTTATATGGCCCCGGTTATGCACAGTATATATGTGACTGTACGAAATGAAAATGAAAAATAAAAACACATTTACAAAAATAATAATAATAGTAAAATGATATTGCATTAATATTGCACTATACAATAGAATTCAACATAGTTACTGCTTTGGGATAGAAGCTGTTTTTCAGTCTATTTGTCCATGATTTCATTGTCTAGATCTTTTTAGGGGATCTCCATTCCCCATATTCCCTCTGTTTGAATTCCTTGGTTTTCTAGATTGGGGTGTGTGTGTGGATGTTCTCCAGTGAAAAAAGTTATACTGAGATAAGTAATTATGCTGCCAACTTAATTACCTGTTCTTGACCAGAGACATGGCTTCACCCAGTTGGAATTTAGATTAGGCAGAAAATCTTCCTTCCTCAGAATAAATGGTTCCAGATTACCCTTTTTATCAGAATCTCCAGACCCAAGAGATTTAAGAGTGCAGAGTGTTGATACAGACTGAACACTGATTCCCTGCCAATTTTATCTTGCTAATTCCAGTTCTCTGGAGATTTTCTGGCATTGGACCTCAAAGCCAGCCCTGATCAGGAAAATCTGTTTCTATTTTTCTCTGGCAATTCATCCTAGCAGCCTCTCTGCAGACCAAGAAAAATTCCAGCTTCCTTCTGAATTTTACTCTCCACCTCTCTCTGAAAAAGAATAGTGGCAATACTGTTTATAGGTCAGTCATGCTATTACTTTTCTGAATGATACAAATATACAAAAGGCAATAAAAATAAGAATTTATAATAAAACAAAATTAAATGTCTGAAGTAAGAAAAGGAAATACAACTAAATCTAGTTAATGTCACCATTTGGTACACAGCTTTATATTTTTCTGTGTTTGCAGACCATCACATCCACATATTGCTTTGTGCATTAAGAATAGAAGAATGAAAGCCATGCTCTGCTAGATTGGACCAGTGACCAACTAATTGCTAGCCTACTAGTCTAGCAACAGACATTCAATGGTATTCACATTGCTATCAGGGCTGATAACCATCACCTTTTTTTTCTTTACATTTTTCATTTTTCTCCTTTAGGATTTTATCAATTCTATCCATCCATGACTCTTTTTCTTCCTCTTGATCTATTACCTATCTATCTATCTATCTGTCTGTCTGTCTGTCTGTCTGTCTGTCTGTCTGTCTGTCTGTTCTGACCCCCCTCCTCCATCCAGGAATGAAAGGCACAAACAAACGTAAATAAGAATATTTTTAATCAGTCCAGACTCTCGTTGGCTGCAAGCCCAAAATAAACAAAGAGATAAGCACGTCCTACAAACCTAGGCAATGCAAACAAGCTCTCACAGCAAACCACTTCTCCAAGTTGGTTTCTCTGAATCGTGAACGTTGACTTTTGTAAAAGGGAGTGGCATAAGCGGTCTCTTTTATAATCAGGAGAGGATCTTAATAAGCATCAGCTAAGTGTAATCATCTCCTACAATTACTCAGTTGTTCTTGCCGCCGAGTAGCCCTTCGACGGCGTGCATCCCAAAAAAACTCACAAGTGTTTTCCTGAACACTCCCTCTGATCCAAGGCTCCACCGCCACCTGGTGGCCAATCAGTCTCTCCTCGCCCTGCTCGGAGTCAGCATCCTGTCCATGGTCCTCCACCTCCTCCAGGGCCGACTCATAAGACCCCTCGCTGTCGGAGTCTGGCGGCAGCTCCAACGGCTCCTGCTGGGCCACAACATCCATCCATCCATCCATCCATCCATCCATCCATCCATCCATCCATCCATCCATCCATCCATCCATCCATCCATCTATCTATCTATCTATCTATCTATCTATCTATCTATCTATCTATCTATATCTGTTTGCAATATAATCTATGTCAGAGTTTGTTGCAGAAAAATCAAATCCAAAAAGCACAAACAAAATAACTGATTCAGCTGGATTCATTAACTTCTTTATATACATAATCACAGATGAATAAATCTACAAAACCAATATAGGTTCTTTCAGCATAGTAGTAGTTACAAGCAAGCACAAGCAGGAGTACAGCAGAGAGGAGTTTTCAGTTCAGAGCAGACAGGGTAGTTTTATTTTCAGTTCTAAGCACAGACTCAGATCTGTTTAAGCTCCCATTGGTTGCTATTCCTATTTTTTGGATGACTTTGTTACCATGTCTCTCCTAGTCATGAATATTCTAACAATCTATCAATGCAACACATATTTTTTTTCCATACTGGTTTCTCACTTTGGGTCTTCAATTTACATTTGTTCACCACCTTTTTATTACTGATCATGTCATTCTTGTTTTACCACAAAGACATCTAAACACCTTTCCCACTGACTTCAATGTTTACACTTTCTGGGATATACCCTACTCTCACTTTGATAGAACAAAGTGGTCCAAAGTATACTCTTATTCCTTGCATATGAGCAATGATCTTTCTAGCAATATTCGCATATCTTGAAATTTCTCCATCTATTATCCTTAGAAAATAGTCCACTAAACACATCTACTTGTTCTAGTTGGTCACATTTTACAAGCAGCTTGTCATTATTTGCTCCATTTTCCCTGTCAAATAAAAAATATCTTGGTCTTCAATACATTAGTTTTCAGACACTTACTTCTTATTTTATCCTGTAGTCTGTCTAACATTCCTTGCAAAATCATTTGAGTTCTCAGCCAGCAACACAACATCATCTGCATATAAATCAACAAACGTGTACTTCATAACAAGCATATTTTATACATTTGCCCATAAATACAGTAAGCCACCAAGGAGACATCATATATCCTTGCTTATCCCCCTGCTCAACAGTGAACTATTCACTAAGCATTCCATTTATTCTTACACAGGCTTTATTTCCATCATGTATCATTCTTACTGCATTCAGCAAAGGACCTTCAACTGCATATTTGTGCAAAACATTCTGTAATTCAAATCTATTCGCTTTATCATATCTTTTTTTTCCCTAAATCAATAGAGAGAAATCAATTTTCTCTCCCACATTCATACACTTCTCAATGACGTTTGGAAGAACAAACATCTGGTCTGTACAACTTCTCCCTGGCATAAAGCCACTTCGTACTTCTCATTGTGTAAAGTGTTTAATTGAAATCTGAATTATTGTGTTCCTTGTAGTCATATTAGGCTGTGGCACCATTCAATATCCTGGTATCCTGGTAGGCCATGTATTAACATTGGAACTAGTGGGTCAGTACTATTATTCAGTGCTCCCTTTTTTTCAGTCCTATTCAGTAGCTTTCAAGACCAAATGTCTTGGTTAGACAATTATAATGCACTAAACTTTTTGGATTGTAAACTTGTAGTGTTGAAATAGTTTGCATATCTCAATGACTCTATTAGCTATACTGTTGATATTATACACTCTCAGGAGGCTGACCCATCATGGACAAGTCATAGAAGAGGAATCAAGGTATATATAACTCAACAGAGAGGGCAATGGCAAACCATTCCTGTATTCAGTCATCCAGGTCATAATTGTCCCAAGGTGCTTCTTCAAGAGGCAACTGGACTTTCTGGTTTTTCTTTGAATACATTTTGCTTCTCATCCATTCTTCAGCTCTGACTGGATGGTGGGAATAGAAGTGACACCTCTCAAGATTTGCCCTTGAGTTACAGCAATATTGTGTCTACAGGATGTCATAATATATGGGTCAGCCAATGGACATGCACAGCTCGTATTTTGAGGAACTAACAATATATGTCTACTAAACAAATTAACAGCCAAGCAAGCAGATGGGCTAAAATAGATCCTCTACTTCAGTGTATTTCATGTGCAGTCTTTCTTTCTCGCTGACTAATAACCCATGTCTAACCACACTATATCCTAAAAGCAAACTTGCAATTTCTATATGAACAGTTAAAGCTTAATATCATGAAACCCTAGTTTGGTTCAGGCTTGGGGCCTATTTCGGTTCAGCCTGCCACCTTAGAAGGATTTACACTCCTTGCAGACAGCTGGTCATTTGCATTCTTTTAGTAAGTCATTAAGGCCACCTGGAGGTTTATCTGTGTCATCAGGGTAATCTGAATGGTGCAAGTGGGTATGGAGCCTTCTTGAAACTGTTGAAAGGACTGTGTTGTAGACTTGAGATAGATTATCCTTCCTCCTCTGTTGAGAGACAGTTTTGACAACATGCTCTCTTTGACCCCTCTTTCAAGTCATCAGTCCTCTCTGTCCAAAATGCGGACTTTGCTGTCTTCAAAAGAGTGGGCTTTGTCTTTTAAATGCAGATGGACTGCTGAATCTAGTCTTGATCGGTTTGTTCTCCTATGGCATTCTGTTTGAATGGAGGGACCGTTTGAAGTTTTTTATTAGATTTTAATGATAACTACATTAAGAATACTCATTGATTGTCTTTAGAAGAGAAGTAACAATTCGAAAGCAAACTGATTTAAGTGGAACATGTGGACATTTGTCCACATTTTCAGCCTCTGAGTACTGTAGATACTAGAAATCTACATGCCACGTGTATATTCCATCTAACTAAGTTATTTCATCCAGCTGACAAACTCTCTGTAAAGTTGACTTATTTTCCCTTTTTAAATCCTTGAATGGAATGCTTCATTACCATTCCACTTAAAGGTTGGTGTGAGAGCTTATTGTTGTCATTGGCTACTAGCTAATGTGTTGGTTCCTTCCTGGGCATCTTTTGACCAATGCAGTTCTCCTATGATCACTTATGATAGATTTTCAATTACATTGCTAATGATTTACTCTACAAGTGCTTATCAGAGTATACACATTCAAATACTTTCTCTTCTCCTTTTGTCATCCTTCCACATTAAAAAAAATATCTAGAGTCAACAACTTTCTTAAGGATTGTAAACTCCCAACATCATAAGGTGATGATTTTTGCAATGGACTTCAAATAAATAAATAATCAATCTGATCAGTTTCTACAAGTATTATAGTACAATAAGAGCTATGAATATTCATTTGCCAATATATGTCAGATCATGCTGATGTCCAGCATCTTGAACCTTGAACTCTCAAGCTGTTTTACAGCAGATAACTAATGATTTATCTAAATATCTGCCTTAGCTTCCAAAATATCTTCTGAAAATCCACCCTGTTCCTTCCTGGAGAGGGTGAAAGTAGAATGATGGACAGGTTCAATTTTTAGTGAACCATTTAATTTCTGCTTCCTAGGCTATTGGGATGATCATCGTGCAATTACTCTTAAGACTGAACATTTCTCCAGATTCAAAGGCTGCATGCATAAAATGTCCACTAAGGAAGGTTGCATACGGGAATGTACTAGAGAAAGTTTTATTTTAAAAAGTCAATTTTAAATGCCAATCTTTTAAGCTCTCAATCTAATACAGAATTTGAATGGACCATATTAGCAATTTCACATACATATTAAAATTATCAAATCTAGAAATAGATTACCATGTCCAACTCCTTTCTTAAGACCACAGTCTACAGTTGCTGTTCCTCCGAAAGAGAAGTCACTCACTCAGCATCTGAATTGCAACTGCCTTGTTTTAGCTTTCTATTTTTTCACAAACCCATTTGCAAGTGAAGGCAAATTGACTTTTCAACACAGAATGGTAGTTATGTATAACTATAGGCAGGGATCCTATAGGTGGGATCCTACCGGTTTAACAACCGGTTCGCTGAGTGTGCACTTTGATGTGCGTGTGTGTGCAGTTTAGAGAAAACTTACCACTCCCCTTTGTGGGAGTGGCTTGCTGCCCATGTGACTGGATGGGAGTGGCTTGCTTCCCATGTGACCGGATATGAAGATGCTGACGACACTTGTCAGAACCACCTTAAATTACCTCACACACAGCACTGGCATGCATAAGAATATGATGTAAACTTGTTTTTTAAAAGGCATCTTTGGTTTGCGTTAAAACAACTTCAACACACGCAATGTTCTGATTGCACCACAAACGCAGTAGTCATCCTTACCTTTCGCAGAGGCACTGAGTTTTATAAATATGAGCATGATAGTTTGAATGTTTGAATGTTTATTAACATTTGTAGGCCGCCCTTTTCCCTGAGGGGACTCAGGGCGGCTCACATAAGATCAGGAAGGGGGGAATACAAACAATGACATAGACACATATAATAAAAGTAATAAGCAACATTCATTCATCATTCGGGAGGGGCGACTATCCTTGTCCCCAGGCCTGACGGGCTAGCCAGTTCTTAAGGGCTGTGCGGAAGGCCTGGACGGTGGTGAGGGTACGAATCTCCACAGGGAGCTCGTTCCAAAGGGTCGAGGCTACTACTGAGAAGGCCCTCCTCCTTGTAGTTGCCAGCCGGCACTGGCTGGCCGATGGAATACGGAGGAGGCCCAATCTATGAGATCTAATTGGTCGCAGGGAGGTAATTGGCAGAAGGCGGTCTCTCAAGTACAGTGTAGTGTAGAATAATCATATCCAAGGACCAGTGGTGGGTTTCAAAAATTTTTGGAACCTCTTCTGTAGGTGTGGCCTGCTTTCCGGGTCCACTGGTGGAACCTCTTCTAACCGGTTCAATAGATTTGATGAACCGGTTCTACCGAATAGGTGCGAACTGGTGGGAACCCACCTCTGAAACTTACCTTCCACATTACTTCTGGGGAGAAAAACAGCTGACGCACAGCAATCCACTCTGCCGCGTGACTCAGCTGAGAAGATAAAGGTCAGTGAACTGCAGGGGTGGGTGGGTGGCGCCACTTGCTCATTAGAGCAAACTGGTTCACTCCCAGCTGATCTTCAGAGCTACCAGTTCTCCCGAACTGGTCCAAACTGATAGAATCCTACCCTTGTCTATAGATATTGTACGTGTGAAAAACATGGTTGTTTTGCCTATCTTCCACTTGAAATGCAACCAACTTAGCAAGGGTTAGATAATTGGTCATACATATCAATATTTTCCTTTGATGATTTACAAATAAATAAATGGAAAAATGTGCTTTGTAATTTCTTTGTGGTTTACAATTTATCCAGCTTCTTTTAACTAAAAGATCTCCAGCTGACATATTATTTACAGGTGAATTTCCCCGGGTATAAATTGTTTTATATGAAGAAAGTTGCACGGTAACCTGAAATAAACCTTTAGTCCACCATGTTTTATCAGCCAGTGAAAAAAATTTAATGGAAGACTGACATGTCAGACTGATACAGAATCAGAGCCTGAGGAATTAAAGACTTATACAAATGGAAATGAGGAAAAATAGATAAGATTGCTTGTCATCTGTCAAAACTTGTAGACTAAAAATTAAAAAGGAAAAGAAATGAGATTCTCTGTTTCAGCTATTCAGACTGAAATGAATGAGAAATGCGGTGAAAATGAGTTTCGGTAAAATACTTCCTTTATTCATATGATCATTATCATTGCTGTTGCTACTACTATTTTGAACTGCAAAACTCCCAGAGTTTGCATTTAACATTTCTGTTCGGGAGATATTCCAGTTTTAACTAAGTATATGATTAAGGGTAGTGAATTCTAGCCAATGATATTTAGAGGCAATGTTTTGCAAAAATCTGAGTGAATTATGATATTAATCGCATCTTAGACTTCGAAGTCAGAACTAAAATTATTTAGGTTTCAAGAGTACAGCTAGTATAAAATTATTCATAACACCGTAACTCCTACATAGAAAAATATTTAATTTGCATCAAATACTGATTTTTTATAACTAAGCTATCAGGTTTTCCTTTCATATGAGAGGTCCTAGATTCAATTCTCAATAACCTTTCAAAGCACAGATCAACTGAGAATATGCATCTTTGAAAATGCCTATATACAAGTGACCTCATTTACACATCTTGGACATTTACGTGGAATGAATAGAAATGTGGAGATGGGTAACTACACATAAGCGTGAATAACAACACCATGGAAAGCTTAAAGATAATTATGCATGCACAAAGGGTCCCTGCCATTTTGCACATGGGTTAAATAACAAAACAAAAGATTTCCATGGAAACCCTTTACTAATGAAATTATTCAGCCTTTGATAAAAGACTTTGACTCTTTGATAGAGTACTGATGCCTTTAAACATTGTTATTAGAAGACTCTTGAGGAAACTGGGCACCAGCTTCCCTGAAAAGTCCATTCATCTGGAAAGGTAGTAGAAAAGAGAAGGAAAGGACAATCAAGAGGAAGGTGAATATATGTGAAGAATAAGGTTGGGGATATAACATCCTGAGAAGATCTATCCAAATGAGTGCAAAGAGGCTTACTGATTCCTAATCAATATCTGCACCAGTTTGTTGGTGCATTGATGAGCAATGCAGGCATACATATTATAATGCTCTAATGCTCACTTAAATCAAAATGTCTAAAGTGTATCTCCCTTGCTATTCTAAACTGAAAGCACCGAGTTCCTAGTCTCCCAATTTGTAATAGTGCAGTTAATAGCAACCATTTGTATTCAGATATCCCTTCATTTAGGACAATTCATTTAACAATGGTTAGAAGCAGAGATGGGTTCCTACCAGTTCGCACCTATTCGGTAGAACCGGTTCGTCAAATCTACCGAACCGGTTAGAAGAGGTTCCACCAGTGGACCCGGAAAGCAGGCCACACCTACAGAAGAGGTTCCAAAATTTTTTGAAACCCACCACTGGTCCTTGGATGTGATTATTCTACACTATCATGCTCATATTTATAAAACTCAGTGCCTCTGTGAAAGGTAAGGATGACTACTGTGTTTGTGGTGCAATCAGAACGTTGCGTGTGTTGAAGTTGTTTTAACGCAAACATTTAGACATTTAGACATTTATTAAGATTTATAGGCCGCCCTTCTCCCTGAGGGGACTCAGGGCGGCTTACAATCACGGGAAGGGGGTGCAATAATAAAAGACAAACAGTGAGTAAACAAGATAAATAATAAAACACCAACTTGCATTCAACAGTCAACACTCGGGCGGGTAATTCAAGAACTTATCCCCAGGCCTGCTGGGAGAGCCAGGTCTTAAGGGCCGTGCGGAAGGTCTGGATGGTGGTGAGGGTACGAATCTCAACGGGGAGATCGTTCCACAGGGTTGGAGCTGCAACAGAAAAGGCTCTCCTCCATGTAGTCGCCAGTCGACATTGACTGGCAGATGGGATCCGGAGGAGGCCCAATCTGTGCGATCTAATCGGCCGAAGGGAGGTGATCGGCAGAAGGCGGTCTCTCAAGTACCCAGATCCACTACCATGGAGTGCTTTAAAGGTGGTCATCAATACCCTGAAGCGCACCCGGAGATTGACAGGTAGCCAGTGCAGCTCGCAAACCAAAGATGCCTTTTAAAAACAAGTTTACATCATCTTCTTATGCATGCCAGTGCTGTGTGTGAGGTAATTTAAGGTGGTTCTGACAAGTGTTGTTGGCATCTTCATATCTGGTCACATCTGGTCACATAGGCAGCAAGCCACTCCCACAAAGGAGGCCACACCCACAGAGTAGGTTCGAACAATTTTTGAAACCCACCACTGGTTAGAAGTCACAATGGTTTTTTTTTAAAAAAAAAAATCACTTACAGCCCATTACAGTTGTCACACTACCTCCAAGGTGATGTAACTATAATATGGCAACAAGCTTACATTTATGAGAGTTGCATTGTCTTAGGGTGAGATGATTGCCATTTGTGACTTCTCAGCCAGGTTCCAGCAAGCAAAATCAATTCGGGAAGCCAAATTCACTTAATAACCATGTGATTCATTAAACGACTATAGTAAAAATGGACATAAATTTAGATCTAAACATATGATGATTCCCTTAATGACCACACAACTTAGCAATTGAAATTAGAGTCCCAATTTACGCTTGGAAGTTAAACACTACTTGTATATTTTAAGATACTGAGCAATTGAATGTGTCTTTTAAAAATAGTGTAAAACTTTTGAATATTTTATGATATGATTTGCTTTCTGTCTCTGAAGTGCCATTATATCTTTACTAGCTTCATTTTCTCCTATTTTCTTAAACAATGACATCCCTTATAAACGGCAAACATGTTCTTTGCAAAACAAAACAAAACTAGAAACAAAAATTATAATATTTTGTTGGTCGGGATTTTTGGTGCTTCAACTGTCTGACAAATTGAAAGACAAAACAGGACAAATGTAAAAAGTGAAAAGAGGGAGACATAACTAAGGCAAAACATCAGCAAATAGCCCAAACCTACAAAGATGAAGTGAGGCAAGCTAAGGCTCACAATGAACAAAAGCTAGCAACAAAAGTTAAAAAAAAAAAAACAAGAAAAGGTTCTTCCAATATGTTAAAAACAAGAAGAAAGTCAAGAGAAAGTGGCAAGAAGGTGATGAGCAACAGGGAGAAAGCAGAACTACTTAACTCATTTTTTTTTGCATCTGTCTTTACAGTAAAACAACAGTCCAACCTATCAAAAACAGCAGCACAAAAACAGATCAGGAACACAAGTTAAAATAGGGAAGAAAATTGTAAGTGAGCACCTGTCTACCCTAGACGAGTTCAAATCACCAGGACCAGATGGATTACACCCCAAGGTTCTGAAGGAACTGGCAGATGAGATCTCAGAACCACCGGGAAACTGTGAGGGAGAGAATGACTCCTGATCTCTCTCTCTCTCTCTCTCTCTCTCTCTCTCTCTCTCTCTCTCTCTCTCTCTCTCTCTCTCTCTCTCTCTGGGGGTGGGGGTGGGGGTGGGGGGTGGGGGGTGTAGGTGTGGGTGTACATGTACACACATACATAGATACAAGCCGGGCAGCAGGGACCAGTCATATTATGCTGTTTTTTACTTAGCCTTCAATGAATGATGCGGGAGAAGAATGTTCCTGGAAAGAATCATGTTGTCAGAAGAACCAAAGAGACTTCATGTTGAGAAAAAAAGAAATGAGAAAGGAAAAGTGGATGAAAAAGGATGAAGGTGAAAAAGTGTCATATGTACCAGAGGTGGGTTCCTTCCAGTTCGCACCTATTCAGTAGAACCCGTTCATCAAATCTACCGAACCGGTTAGAAGAGGTTCCACCAGTGGACCCGGAAAGCAGGCCACACCTACAGAAGAGGTTCCAAAATTTTTTGAAACCCACCACTGCTACACACACACACACACACACACACACACACACACACACACACACACACACACACTGACTGACTGACTGACTGACTGACACAGAGAGAGAGAGAAAGAGAAAGAAAGGAAGAAATAAATAAAGAAATAAAGAAAAAGAAAGAAAAAGAGTGAGAGAGAGATGAAGAGAAAGAAAAAAGGGTCAGAGAGACAAAAGGAAGGAGAGAGAGAGAGAGAGAGAGAGAGAGAGAGAGAGGGAAGGAGGGAGGGAGAGAGAGAACCCATGGCCGGCAAGCCACTCCCACCAGGTCACATGGCCGGCAAGCCACTCCCACAAAGGAGGCCACACCCACAGAGTAGGTTCCAAAAATTTTTGAAACCCACCACTGATATGTACACAGGAGCAAAGAAACTGATATCAGTCGAAATAAGACAAGACCAAATGACAGCCAACAAGGGAGGGGGGAAAGGTGCTTTCAAGCAGCAAGTCTTTTCTTAACCCAACCATGATCACCATTGATGTCTATGAAAGAAATAGTAGCTGGCATAATGGAAGGCTGTTGGCATAAATTGAAAGAAAAACTTGTGGAAAGACCTGTCTGGAAGGACACCCATCTGTATATGCAACCCCATATCAAGCACTCTATCTTCAACATCCTTTGATTTACCTGCCAGTATTACAACTTGTTGTGTGTGTTGGTGTGCATGTGCGTGTGTTGCTTAAGCAATTATATCCAATAAAGCCAAGGGGATAATTAAGTCTGTTTATGTGCTGCATTTTCTCCAGTTCCCTATTTCTGTATAATATCCTGTTTTTCGATTCTAAAATGAGGTAGCCATTTGGCCAGTTAGAACAATTAATCAGTGGAACAACTTGCCTTCAGAAGCTGTGAGTGCTCCAATACTTTTAAAAAAGAGATTGGGTAACCCTTTGTCTTAAATGATGTAGAGTTTTTCTTGCCTGAACAGGGGTTGGACTAGAAGACCTCCAAGGTCCCTTGCAGCTCTGTTTTTTTTTTAATTATTCCGGCCAAACAAAAGAAGATTGCCCATAATTATACACCAGACAATTGGCATAATCATAACTTGTGTCTTTTTAAAAATATTCTTTGCTGTGATGAAATTAGAGGTCATGTAGATGAATGGGCTGCAACTGCAACTGTGTTTTGTTTTATTTTATTAGCAGATAATGCAAAGGTATAGGAGGCACTGCTCAGAAATATTTACCCCAGAGTTATTGTTAATGAAATTGAAGTTGTATAACTGCAAACTAAGTACAACATTGACATGATTGGTTTGACGCAGAGGTGGGTTTCTACCTCTGCATCAGACCGCTTCGGCTGAACCGGTAGTGGCTTGGTGGCCTGGGTCGGTGGAACCGGCAGTGACCCAGGCCTGCTGCGCCCCTGAACTGGTTCTTTCGGCAGCACTGTAGGCGCCACCATCTTGTTTTTTCCTTCTGTGCATGTGATGCAGGAGGGGGCGCACAGGTAAACCCACCAGTGGCTGGCCAGGTTAGGTGGCCTTACTAGAATGGACCTTATAAATTCATATTAGCTTGGCTTTTCATTCTAGTGCCCTGGAGTTCCAAAGTTGACTTTTAGCTGGAGTGAACTTTCTCTCCAACTTCCTCATAAGTATTAAAAATAGGGCTGAACAGTGTGGCAAGACCCTGTAAAGGAGGGGCACAGGAAACCAGGCGTGGGTGAGAGATAGAACAGAGGTAAAAACTGCTGACAGCTTAAGACATTATAGGAACTTCTCTTTTTTGTATTTTTCCTATGTACTTCTCTGTAACATTCCAAATGAACTTCTCCTTTTCGAAATGTCATGCTTGTCTCGTGTATGGAAACGCCTTGAAAATGCACAGTGTGGAACACGGCATAAAAGTAGGATCCTGGGCAGAGCCCAGGTGTCAGAACCTCTCCATTAGATAATTAGGAAAGAAGACCACGAGACTCCGTGGGTAGAAATCAAGTGTACTTTTACTAATTATAAATGATTAAAGGCATAGCGAAGCGAAGACTGATTATTTAGGCGTGAAAGCGATTGATATATAGAATAATCCATTCCCTACCCCTTGGCATCACAGTTACAGTCCAATCATAATTCTCCCAAGTGTCAGGTGTGAGATAACTTCAAAAGGCATCACCAAGATGGAATGTCGGTGCCGTTAGTCCTGGCGGGAATCTCCTACGCATGTGTAGTCCGACAGGCAGCTGAGCTCCAGAACCTTCCTCCAGCATAATTAGTAACCCCTCCCAAATACCATGCCCTCTCTCCCCGTTTCATGGCAGCCGAAGCAACAGCAAAGCAGAGGCTGACACCAGGCAGTTCAGATTTTGGCGTGTGAACACGCTGAACTCGATTCATCCAATAAACCTGTTTCTCTCACCTTCGTGGTATCGAGTCCTGGTCTTTCGTAAGTAGATTACAAACCTCAATCTGCTGCAACACATGCACAGAGCAATTTTTGTTGCACTGTGCATGTAGCAATAGCAATAGCAATAGCAATAGCAGTAGACTTATATACCGCTTCATAGGCCTTTCAGGCCTCTCTAAGCGGTTTACAGAGAGTCAGCATATTGCCCCCAACAATCTGGGTCCTCATTTTACCCACCTCGGAAGGATGGAAGGCTGAGTCAACCCTGAGCCGGTGAGATTTGAACCGCTGACCTGCTGATCTAGCAGTAGCCTGCAGTGCTGCATTTAACCACTGCGCCACCTTGGCTCTTAGGTGCATGTAGGTGCAGCGTGCATCAAGCACATGTCCATGCGCTGGAACCCACCCCTGGTTTGATGTGTTTTGGTATGTATTGTATGCCCACTATCTTTTTGTGTCTTGTTTTGGGAACGTTAATCTTATTCAGGCAGTAAAGAAGCATCAAAAGTCACAAATATTTCTCCAAGGAACTTGGTAGGCAGATTGCAAAAACAGCAAAAATATATACTCTGTGTTAAGAATTATATGGACCAATATGTACATCTGACTTCATAAGTAATGTTTTATTTATCCTCATATTAGTCTACTCCATATTTTTTACTCCTTAAAAAAATCATTATTTTTTTAAAAGGTAAATGATGTCAGATAATTCATAAGGATTTGGGACTATGTTTTCTCAATGGAACTTACATAGCTACCCTTTTTTTCCTAAACTACCAACTCTAGCATAGATATGGCAGGCCTATTTCTCGGTGGCCCGTTAGAAAAACATTTTGAATAAGAGGGTTTTTGTTTATTTTTTTTTTTCTGCCTCATTTCAGCATTTATTATCTTGTTCTTAAAACAAAAGCTGCCTTAAAAACATTTCTGCAATTTCCCACGCTATTTCCCTAAACTATTTCTCTTCTGCGTGCTGCAATCGTTTCCTTCCCACCTCAATTCAGACTTTATGTTCTATTGCAGATTTGAATTTATACAATCATTGACAAAGCTCGTATCTGATTGACGTTCTCCACGGTCCCCCCAATGTAGGTCTAAGGGGGAGGGGGGAAATTGGAGAGAGATCACCCTCATCGGAGATCTGAGATGGGATCCCTCCGGATCTTCTCTTAGGCGGTGACGTATCCGGTAACTACCTTCTTTCTCTTGAAGAGCTTCTTAAGTCCTTTCTTCAGCTTTCTGAAAACTCTGAGGAATCTCTTCTCCCGTTTCGGCTGATCCTTCTCCTCCTCCTCCTTCTCCTCCTGTTTCTCTGCTTCCTCCCCTTCTTTCTTCTTCTCCTCCTCTTCCTCTTCCTTCTCCTCCTCCTCCTCCTCTTTGTTCCTGGCTTGGTTCTCCTCCTCCTTCTCCTCCTCCTCCTTCTGCTTCTCCTCTTCCTTCTTCCCCACTTCTTCTCCTTTCTCCTCCTCCATTCCAGCCAACAGTGTTTCATCTTTTTTTTTAATTCTGCAATTCATTTATTTTTGTTTCAGATGTTGTCAGTGTGTTTAACTGTTCTCATTCCATTTTTTTTTTATTGCGACTCTTAGCTACATTGCAAATCAGTGAAATTAAGGGGTAGGATATAAATATTTTAAATTCATTTTGAGATATAAACGAGGAAATCAATAGGTTTGTTCTACTGAAAGATCTTGAGAAGCATATGAATCTGAGTTACAGCTTTTCTTGTAAAGGTACAGCCTTTAATTTCTACAAACATAAAATCTTAGAAAAAAAAAACATAGCAAAATATTAAATCAAAACATGATTGATTCTGAAAGTAATACATTATAACAGACATAATTTAAATATGCCAGAATAACCAAATGTATTTGGAGGTGTAATAAATACTCCTCATAAAAAACATACACATTAAACAAATCTTCTGAAACACTTTTATCAATGATCCATACAGATCTGTACTGGAGAAAACTGAAAACTTGTTGCTCAGAAATAGCCTTGTTACATATTTAAGAATATTAAAAATAGTGGCGGATAGTGTGAAAAGCTGACTGTGAAAAAATAAGGGGGCTATTGTGAGGTAACACTTCATCTCTGGAATGGTTTCCCCATTAAAGTTGAATTAGTGTTAAAATTAGTATCATTTTGAAGGCAGATTAAAAGTTACTAGATCGTTCAAGCATTTTTAAGTGGTGTTCTGATTAACATATAGCAAGAATGAATCATATTAACATATAGCATTTTGAATCAGCCCAAAGGCACACTGAATATCTGGTAAGTATAGAAGTGATACCGAAAGTGGTGAACAGTTTTCAAGTTACAGGAAACAACCTACCACAAATACCATCTATATTTGTTCTTTAAGGAATGCTAATGGTTAATCAAAACAATTATAAACTGAAAACAACGCTAACATAATTACCCTTACAAATAGAGGCTAATTGTTGCATACACGAGCACAGTCAACACATTTTCAGTAATATCTCTCCATGTTTTGACTTTGGTTGATAGTGCTGACCTGACTTTTATTTACTTCTAAAGTTATTTAGTGGTGAGACAGGATACACTTTCTGAAATCCCTATGTCCTACATCAGGGCTGTCAATGGTCTGCGGGGCAGATGTGTCATACGCTAGCCACACTTACACCCATTTTAGCGAAGGAGGGAAGTCACGATAAATCATGTGATGTCATTGTGATGATGTGAGTTTGACACCCCTGCCCTATATGATTATCTTCAAAGCTTTGCCTTTGGCTCCAAGGTCTCTCTGGATTTTGCCACCAAGCTTTAACTCTTATTATACAGAAGAAGGAAAATTGGAAATGTATAACATTACATGATTTAAAGTAATCGTATTACATATTAATGGTATGCAATAGATGTGGTGGAATGTTGTCTGGATTCCCAGGAGGAAAGGGCTGTATTCTAGAGGGCAAAGAGACATTGAAACTTAGATAATTTAGTCAGGACAAACAGAGTTAAGAAGGCTCCTCCTAGCATTTCTCAGAGTATATCAAATACTAAAATAGTTGCTTAAGTAGTTGCTTTAGTTGACAAGATTTTTTTTCTATAGACGATGAACAATAAAGAAAATTGCTCAATTCCACATGCCTTTCTTGGTTCTTGACGTCTGACAATGTTGCATAACAACATTACAATTTAAATACATATTAAATCAGGTACATCTACTGATCTAATTTGTTTCTTCATCCTAGTCCAGGGATCAGCAACCCATGGCTCTGGAGCCACATGTGGCTCTTTCATCCCTCTGCTTCAGCTCCCTGTCACAGTCACCTCCACAATTGATAGGGCTTTCAGTTAGGACAGGTGGAGGAAAAAGGATGCCATGCTAGGAGGACGCCGGACTTCCGGTCGGTTCCAGAATTGAATGGAGGGGGCATCCAGTTAGGAACTTTGTGGCTCTTTGAGGGTTTAAGGTTTGAAACCGCTGTGCCTCTTATTTGTTGGACTGCTGATGCAACATTACTCTCATATAGTCAATGTGTCTTCCACCCTTTCCAAAGACACCACATTAAAGTTTCTAACATGCACATCAGTGGTGGGTTGCAGGTGATATGCTCTGGTACGGGCATACTGATGCCTGCCCGGAGCCACCGGATACCATTCTGGTACTATGCTCCAGAGGGCCCACCCGCCTGCCCACGCTCCTTACCATGGTTTAAAGCTGTCGGCGCTTCCGCGCACGCACATGGCATATACAGTGCCTGAATGATGCTCCACTGAGCAGTGGAAGCATCATTTGAAGCTACAACACATGTGCGTGCTCTGTGCATGTGCACGCACACCACACACGTGCATGTGGGTGATGCCAGGGCCGTTCCAACCATACCGGTTGGAATGGAATCTGGAACTGATGCACATGCATGTGAATGTGCATGCACACACATACACACAGAGATAAACACAGTTAGCAAGATCTAATTAACATTAAGCACAATTAAATCCTGCTGTTTTCCTGAAAAGGTTTAAAATATGCATTGAGGTTTCGCCTGCAGAAAATCAATAGGTCTTGAAAATGCATAAAGTAAAAAGATTGCCCTTTTACTCTCCTCTAGTGGAAACATCATGTCCATTTTAATTCAGGAAGACCTCTAACTTCATGATGGCTGCCGACATCAATATATAAAAATAATGTATACATTTGGTGTTGTATAATTTCTAAACCCTTCCAGTGAAAAAGATGTCAAAGGGCCATTTTACCTATGTAATACAAAGTATTGCACATAATTGAAATTTCTCCCAAAACAAGCTAAGGATAACAGACTTATTTTTCTACTACAACTGGCAAGCTTTCTGTCAGCCCTCCTTCATTGGATAATCAGGAAAGAAAACCACAAGACTCCATTGATAGAAATCAAGTGTACTTTTACTAATTATAAATGATTAGAAGCGTAGCAAAGCGAAAGACTGATTATTTAGGCGCGAAAGCAAATGATATATAGAATAACCCATTCCCCACCCCTTGGCATCCCAGTCACAGTCCAATCATAATTCTCCCAAGTGTTAGGTGCGAGATAACTTCAAAAGGCATCACCAAGATGGAATGTTGGTGCCGTTGGCCTTGGCGGGAAACCTCCTCCGCATGCGCAGTAAGACAGGCAGCAGAAACTCCAGAATCTTCCTCCAGCACAATTAGTAGTCCCCTCCCAAATACCATGCCCCCCTCCCCATTTCAATGGCAGCTGAAGCAGCAGCAAAGCAGAGGCTGACACTTTCCTGATAACACGTGGGAAAGACATCATTGTTTGAAACGTTAAGGAATGTATTACACCATTTAAATATTATTTTAGCTTCTGGATTATTTTGTCACAAATATCAAAATCAATTTACCATCATGCCAATCAAATTTTGTCACATAAGTAACCTGCTTAGGAATGTGGTATACTTCAATTTTTTTAAGAAAAGTGATCATTATTTCAATTTGTGTTGCAGTGAAAATCTTTCCAGGATAAATCTCAGTTGTTCACTTTGGGGCATCATTATAACGATTTGACATGTCCAGTACAATCAGAGATGTCACATTATTCTATATCTACCAGTGAATACAAGAAATCCAAATATAGTGCTCACCTAGTAACATCAGGAAATAAAGAGTGTGTATTAGAAACAGTGTCACAAAAGATCATGGTGCGTGAATAATTGAGACAGTTTGGGTCATAAAAACTGTCATAGTTAAAGTTGCCCAAGGACATTAATACATCCTATCATAGAAAGATTAAGAAGATACACTAAGTGAGCAGAGCTGTATTGCCTCTCTCAAATAAAACAAGAAAGGAGCGAGAACCCTTTCATCTGAAGCATATGCATGAAATTAAATTGAATGCCATCTAGTGACTAAGCTATATAATGGCATTATCCACAGGAGTTCTGCAATGTATGGTCATTAAAAAGAGAAAGTGCATCACTCAGATTAATCTGGGACAATAATTGAGAAGGAAGGCAGAAGAATAAAATTCAATATCCATCTATAGTATGCTAAAAAGAAACAAGATAGCAATAGCAATAGCAGTAGACTTATATACCGCTTCATAGGCCTTTCAGGCCTCTCTAAGCGGTTTACAGAGAGTCAGCATATTGCCCCCAACAATCTGGGTCCTCATTTTACCCACCTCGGAAGGATGGAAGGCTGAGTCAACCCTGAGCCGGTGAGATTTGAACCGCTGACCTGCTGATCTAGCAGTAGCCTGCAGTGCTGCTTTTAACCACTGCGCCACCTTGGGGCTCATACAAAAATTCATCCATCAAAAAATCTAGTCACCCTAGATGGCATTTTCTGGTTTATCAAAAATAAGGCTAGAAGTAAACATTGAAATTTGTAGAAAATATTCCAAACTATGGTTTTGACATGACGAGAACATCAAGATTAAATAAATAAATAAAGGAGGAGCCAATGTCCCTAAGGTACGGACGTGTGGTCTCGATCTTCTGAGACCGCAGCCGATACTTTTGCCACTGGGTGGTCCAATCGGACCTAAACCCTCCCGAAGAGATGGTGAACAGGAAGACCACGTCTTGCTGATCTTAGGGACAACGCAAGTCTCTGATTGATACAAGAGAAGGACTTCAAGCTGGTGACAAAAGGCAGCCTAGGCTGATGAAGTGGGGATGGCTAAGGAAATGGAAAGAGAAAGTGTGAACATCTGGTGAATCCTTTCTGTTTTGAAAAAAAAATTGCCCCAAAGAACTTCTTTTTTATACTAAATTAAATCCTTAAGCAGAGGAAGTTAGCGGTGGAATTGATCTTCATTGGATTGTTTTGGTTAGTATGCTTTTCTTTTTGTAACTACACTTTGTGGATTGAATCCACTGGTTTAATATAAGGAATTTAGATATAAATTGTAAAGAGTGACTTGGAAAAAAAGGCTTAAAAATGTTGTTAACTAATGATAAGAGATGTAGTTATATATATACACATACATACACACACACACTAGTTTAACATAGGGAATTTGGATATAAATTGCAAACAATGATTTGGGAAAAAAAGGTTTAGAAATTTAATTAATTCTTACTTTGAATATGTTATAAAGATGTAATGTTATTGGATATATGAAAGCAGATAACAAAAAAAATTATCTAAGTTTTATAATTAGTAAGTAGTAATTTAGTAACATAGATTGTTATGTTAAATAAAATAAATAATTGATAAGAGCAATAAGGTATACATATATGTTGGTTTGGTGAGAAGAAAATAGATATAACAGTAAAGGATTTTTTGTTAACTAATATTAATTATAATAACTAACAATGGAATGATAAGGATAAGGGATACAGTTATTGATATATACATATATACATATATACATACACACACACACACACACACACACACACACACACATATATATTTGGGCATACCAGGGATTGTGACTTTAAATATATACCTCTCACCCTGGCTGGCTGATAAGGAGTCGAGCCTTGTAGCTCAATGGTTAACACATCTGCCTGAGAGGCAATAGAGCACAGGTTCGATTCCCAACATAGGGTATGGCTAGCTGATGAGAGCTAAATAGCTTGAAATAGATCTATACTAGTCTCCCTTTATTTATTTATCAGCACAAAATAAAAATAAATAAAAAAACACAAATATAACAAAGGCAACAGTAAAAATATTGGGTTTCTGTTGTGATGGACTCTTGTGACGAGCCGAAGGACAGATGATGGAAGCAGTTAGCTTCCTCCCATAATTGGGGCTTACCAGGGGTCGTGACACTAAATATATACCTTCTTCCCTGGCTTCAGCTGATAAGGAGGAGACCTGTGGCCTAATGGCTAAGACGTTTGCCTAAGATGCAATACAGCACAGGTTCGAATCCCAGTAAGGGTATGGCTAGCTGATGAGCTAAATAGCTTGAAATAGATCTAAACTAGTCTCCCTTTATTTATTTATCAGCACAAATAAAACATATATATGTATGTATGTATGTATGTATGTATGTATGTATGTATGTATGTATGTACGTACTACCATAACAAAAGGACCCTGGACATAAATTGTAAACAGATGTAATGTAAGATGATTATTTTTTGTGTGTGTTGTTTGTTTAATAAAAATATGTTTTTAAAAAAGATTAAATAAATAAATAAGGAAGAAAGTAAATAAGTTAATATTATTAAGAAACAAACTCTTTTTTAAGAATTTGGTTCTGCTGTACAATATGCATTGACTTTGTACAAAACCTTTGAAGAGAGACAAACAATACAGGCAAGATCATGCTGAGAATTGAGAAAAAGACCACCACAAAACTTTCTGTTCCAAACTAGAAAGTATAACCAGCTATTTTCCATAATGTGATTTTGAGTATGTACCAAACATTTAGAAGAAGATCAGGAAATGCTTTGAAGTCCTGAACGCCATTGACTGGGAGCCGGAGAAACTATAGAATGAAATTAAGGAGATTGTTAAGAATCAACGTGAAGAGACACTGACAAAGACCAAGAACCAGAAGAAAGCCTATTGGATGTCAGAAAAGATCATGGAAATTTCCAAGAAAATACTCTTTCAGTTCTGACTGAGAGTGCTGCCTGCTTCCTGGAACACTAATTATCTTATTGGCAAATCCCTATGAAACAGTTTCTTGATTTCCAGTTGCTTTGGAGATTTCTCCTTCCATCATCTTCTTATGGAATGTTCCTCTCCAGTTTCTATAGCATCTGGCATACATTTTTGGACAATGCCCTCATTTGCTGGTAAGTGCAAAGACTTGACTGCCTCTTAGTATGTCTGGACATGCAGGAATGGAAGCTTAGTTAAGACTGCATTCTTCTCTCAGCATCTTTTGTGACCTGCCTTTCGGGAGGTTTAATGGGGCTTTTATAAATTATGGGTGAGATGTTTTTCCCCTGTAAAACATCAATCCCATTCTATCCTCAGAAATGGAAAGGGTTTCAGATTGTTTCTTTTGCTTTTATGAGCAAAAACATAAAAAAGTAAAAGCATACTGGCCCTGGAAAATCATACTTAAATAGCAATTTTGTGTTTGTGTGTGTGTGCGTGCATGCGTGTGTGTGTGTGTGCATGCATGCATGTGCCTTCAAATCTTTGTTGACTCCTGGTGGCTACATGGATGAGTTCCTGAAGAGGTTCTCTTTTTTTGGGGGGGGAGTCAAGATTTTGGAAGTGATTTGTCCTTCTCCTTGTTTCCTTCCTAGAGTTCAAGAGGAGGCAACTGGCCCAAAATCACCCAGCTGGATTTACGGTTCCTCAATCTATAAGTTCCTTGAACAAACAACAAGCTCTATAATAAGTAAGAACATTATCAACTCTACTACAGTAATTGAAACATTTTTTTTCCTTTTTCCAATCCTGTAATCTCTTGTTTTGGGGTTGGGTCAGGACAATTGAATGTCCTTCCTGACTCCTATGTAGAGATTGCAGATATTTCCTCTTTGTGCCCTGATAGAGAAACATCTGTCACTGCCAAGGATTGAACTCTCAACTTTCTGAGTTAGAGGAGGGTATCTTTACTTCTAGGCCACCCAGAGGTGGGTTCCTACCAATTCGTACCTATTCGGTAGAACCGGTTTGTCAAATCTACCGAACCGGTTAGAAGAGGTTCCACCCGTGGACACGGAAAGCAGGCCACACCTACAGAAGAGGTTCCAAAATTTTTTGAAACCCACCACTGAGGCCACCACACCGCTAACACAATAATTGAAACACTAATGAAATATTATGATTTTTCCAAATGTTCAGAGTATTTTACTTATATTTTTTAGTTCTCATTAAGATAAATGTCCCACATATAGGGAAAAAAAGAATATGAGCAGGCTGGGAGGAAAACTGAGATTTCTCTGAGGCCATTTATGAAACAAGGAAAAGATTTCATTCAAACTTTTCTAATTTTCTAGCTTCTAATTAACAGCTTGAGTCCATAGCTACTACATTATACCAATGGATTATCAGATCTACAGAAACAGTGTTCCTCCTCCTCCTCTTGATATCAATTTGCCAGAATTATGAGCCAAGGTGGCGCAGTGGTTAAAAGCAGCACTGCAGGCTACTGCTAGATCAGCAGGTCAGCGGTTCAAATCTCACCGGCTCAGGGTTGACTCAGCCTTCCATCCTTCCGAGGTGGGTAAAATGAGGACCCAGATTGTTGGGGGCAATATGCTGACTCTCTGTAAACCGCTTAGAGAGGCCTGAAAGGCCTATGAAGCGGTATATAAGTCTACTGCTATTGCTAGAATGTTTAATTTTACAGAAATTATTTAAATAATGGACAGAATGGTTCGATATCATACTAAATAAGAAAGTCCACCAGAGGAGAGACACTGTTCTTGGTATAAAAACCTTCTGCTAATTCCTGCAGGTCTCCTAACATTCCATGTGTTGGTATGGATTAGAATAAAATGATAAATACACTTTTATCATTTATGATTTATTTAGACTTGCCACCACTCAGTGAATTAGTTAATGCCAAGATACATGAATAGCAATTCCTCAAGCCAAGTTCAAAAACTCTAGAGAATTCTTGGAGGACTAGCACTCAGACAAATCAGCCATCAAGAGGCATATAGACAAAAACAAACATCTATATTCATTCAAAAGCGACAATAAAAAAGCCAAAAATGAAACCAAAAGACATAAAGACTTCTTTATCCTCAACACCCATGCTTCTTTCTCAAGAGAAACAGATTAAGATTAGACCAATGATCAAGAACCAAATAATATCCCAATCAAGGAACTGTCAAACAAAAGATAACAATAAACAACAGTCCTATCAAGACCACTTCCACAAACACTGACATGGCAAGCCACTAATATACAAAATGAGAGTAAACCCCACTCCCCTCCAGCACTGATGACGTTACCTAGTTTGGTAATGAAATATCTGCAAGAAAACAACCAAGTTCAGAGAGCACTAAGGCCTCCATAGAAATGGCAGTTTTATGAGGTATTTTCCCCTTTCTAAATACACCAATTAAGTCAAAATGGTTTTGCGTAGATCATACAGGTTTGTTGCCTTCTTTGTTAACTGCAATTTTTAATTCTTCTGCATGCTCATCTAAGGGAAAGAATTGCCCTGTGCCCTAGCATACAAGCTTCATCATTTCTGTTTGCATTTGAAGTAAGTGCAAGTAATTTATTCCATTTAGCCATACCCTGAAAACATAAATGCTTTAAAAAAAAAAAAAGACAAGAAAAGGGAAAAAGAGAAAATCTCCGCTGAAAGCAATTATAAAACTTGAAACTCTGAACTATTGAACTGCATGCACCAGCACCATCAGCGATGCTAAATTTGAGGAAATTGGATTAAATGCTTTCATGCAGAAAGTTCTAATAATTTGGGCAATGTTTATTAACTCCCAGTTACACCATTTTAATTTGGATACACTTTGTGTATAGGCTTTGTTTGATTTGGTATATTTTCCAAAAGGGGAAAAAAGAAAGAAAGAAGGAAAGAAAGAAAGAAAGAAAGAAAGAAAGAAAGAAAGAAAGAAAGAAAGAAAGAAGAAAGAAAGAAAGAAAAACATAGATCATAGGGAGGGAGAAACATTTATTTTAGCATTATTTTAGCAAAATTATGTTCAAATATTTCACAGGTCCCGTTTCTACTGCAACATTTGAGGCTACACATTTATTAACTGTGAATTTGATTATTTGTAATGAATGATTATGAAAATAACTCGGATTCCTGTTGAGACAAAGGCTTCGAGGAAGAAAAAAATAGAATAACTTGCGCGAATAAGCCCTAATCATTCATTCTGATTTTGGTACGAATAAAACAAAACCCTTGCTTAATTCTTTTCAGTTGAAACCACTGAGGATTAAGACTGCTTCATTTAGCTGGCTGTATTTCCTTATTTTGCAAAAAAAAAAAAAAAACCAGCAATTGATAGCCATTGTAATCATCAGTAAAAACACCATCACATAGGAGTTATTAGAAACAGTTTTACATAAGGTTCTAAGAGCATTTTACCAAGTTTTCAAACAGAAGTCTTTTAGAGTGTTCCTTCTGTGAACTTTTCATTTAGTAATGGCAAGCATTAATTCTGAAAACTTATCCATGCAAAGCTTATCTATGCCAGTGATGTGCGGTGAGCTTTATGGCTGGTGAGGCAGCAATTTTTTTGGGACTTCAACTCCCAGAATTCCACAGCCAGGCATGCTCAGTTCCGATTTAAAGTGACAGCATTTTCCCCCCTTGCAAAATAGGTTTTCCCATTCTTTTTCTTCTCCCTCTCCCTCCCCCTCCTTCCTCCCTCTCTCCCTCCCTCCCCCCTCTCTCAAACAGACACATGCACACAGAGAAGTTGGATCCCTCTCTCACTCACTCAATCTCAGACAAATACAAACACAGAAGTTGGATTGGATATATTTTCCAATGGCTTGAAAGCAGCTCCTCTGCCATACCTCCACCTTCCCCTGCTGCCTTCCGATCCGAGCCTTTGATTGCAGGTGAACCCACATTGCCTTTTCAAACTTGTAATCAGTGAAGCTGGGCTTATATACTTTTATCCAGCTTTCTCTCTATTTGTGTGTGTGTGTGTGTGTGTTTGTTTGTTTGAAAAGGCAACGTGGTTCTGCATGCAATCAAACTTTTTGAATTCCTCCCCCTCCCCACACACGCACCTTTTCCAGCTGTTTCAGAGAGGATTTCAACTCTGCTTTTGCCTGCCCTCATGAAAAGAAAAAAAATGTAAACAGAGAAAGGCCAGAGCTCTGAATCAGATTGAGCTAGTTGCTCCCAGAGAACTCTGAAAAGCCTCTAAAAATGCCCTCTACAGGAGGCAAGAGAACACGTGCCTCCTTTGCATAAGGAATTTTTCGCCTTTTAACCCTTGCTTAACTCTGTGATCAAGTGATCATAAAGCTAGAGTAAAGGAGGCCCGTAGTTCTCTCGCCTCCTCCTTCAGTGAAGCACTAAGCAGAGTCATCCACTGTGATTCTGTCAGCAACTACCTTAGCCTTTTTCCTTTTAATTATTCTTTTCTTTTCCTCATGACACTGGTGAGGCCCTGACTCCCCTGCCTCCCCTGACTGCACATCCCTGATCTATGCTATAGATGGACTTGTCCTTCAAAATAGACCAGGCTAGGAAGCTAATGCTACATAGGTCAGTACATTTTTTTTACTGCAAAGCTACAGTAAGAGGGTATTGCAAATCTGAGTGCACTTCTTCTCTCCTTCCCTTCCTTTAACTGTGTGTAAACTAGGAAGGGACTTGTGTGAAAGATTTACTCACACACTACTTTCTTGGCCTGGACTCAAAGCCCCTTTTACCTGACTGTTGCCTTGGCAGAAGTTCTTCCTTTTGTCCTTTGAGGCCATTCCCTTTAACCTCTACAAACCTTCAGCATATAAGCTTTCTTTATATAAGACTATCTTCATCATTTGTAGGATGACTCTCCCCAAGCCTCTAATATGCAGTGTTCAAGTGGAACAACTATAGTCTCTGGCAAGTTTCACCCCTCATATAAACCCTAACTTCAAACCGTGTATAAGATTATAGTTGCTGTGTTGGAAAATGGGCAGTGTGCCTTTTATCATTTTTCATTAAGTTGAAATCCTTAAAAGAAAACTGACCCTCCCATTCTCCCAAACACGCCCAAGGTTTGGTCTTGCATCACTAGACATACATCTGCAACTCTCAGAGGCCAAAATAATCATTTAATGAAGTTAGCCTCCTTTCTACCAAAATAACAACACAACCCCTTGTTGAAACCAGCTTTAGTTGGGCTGGTTTTTAATGTGATGGAAAATAGGGATACATCTTGTGACTGATTTGATGTCTCCATTGAAACATGCAAGTAATTTCTTGATGCCATAATCATTAGCTGACAAACACACTTGCTTTAAAAATTATATAAACATACAATTTGCAAGTTATTCCTTTTAGCTCACTACCTCCTCCCTTCTAAGATAAATAAAGAACAGTTTCTGAGGAATGAAATAAAAGTCTACTGACATGTTGCCCTGGATTATACAAACTCCACATGTTTTGCTAACATAAGCACAAACTTGTCAGAGTTTCTCTGAAGGCCAAACAGTTGAGTGATCCAGCATTAGGGCTTTGATGATTCTTTCATGGCTCATTGACTCCTAATTAATTCAAACCTCTGTAGATTCAGAAAAAAAATCTCCATTTTTTTTTGTTAAATGGTAAATTTCAGTCCTTTTTTTAAAAAAGCAAATAAACAAAACTTTAAAATGACAGATTTTGAAACCTCCCTGGGCAAAATTATACCTTAGGCAGGACTTGTAGCATCTCAGTCTCATTTTTGCTCTCCTAAACATCTGAATCTCATATCTGAAAGAAAGCTAGCATTATCGATTGATTATAAAACAAATCTAATATCCAAATTCTCAGTATTCCAACTAAGTTATTACTCACAGGAATTCTCAGCATATACATTTAGAGGAAGCCCAGTGTTTAATTCCTAGAACAGGGTAATGAAACTAGTCCCTCTAAATGTTGCTCAACTATATATTCCATCAGATTACAAACCAGTGGTGGGTTTCAAAAAAATTTCAAACCTACTCTGTGGGTGTGGCTTGCCAGCCATGTGACCTGGTGGGAGTGGCTTGCTGGCCATGTGTTCTCTCTCTCTCTCTCTTTCTCTCTCTCCCCTTCCTTTTGTCTCTCTGTCCCTTTTCCCTTTTTTCTTTCATCTCTCTCTCTCACTTTTTCTTTCCTTCTTTTTTATTTATTTCTTTCTTCCTTTCTTTCTCTTTCTCTTTCTCTCTCTCTCTGTGAGCGTGTGTGTGTATGTGTGCGTGTCAGTGGTGGGTTTCAAAAAAAATTGGAACCTCTTTTGTAGGTGTGGCCTGCTTTCTGCCTCTTCTAACCGGTTCGGTAGATTTGACGAACCGGTTCTACCGAACTGGTGCGAACTGGTAGGAACCCACCTCTGTTACAAACAATGGAAAGAAAGCTAGTCCACTCCCCATTTTTCTATTTTAGGTAGAAGAGGTACCAGGATTGAAATTGTACAACAGCCAGATTAAGCTAACATGTGGATGAGTAGTTTGTGTGATGGGAACCCAGCCCTACGATGAGAATATTGTTCAGGCCATCGTGTTGAGCAGCAATGTTTGGGCTTAATATGTTATATGAATAAAAATGTGTTTTCTTAATGTTAAGAGGGGAATTTAACTGCAATGTACACAAGGTGGCAGAAGGTTTCTTCTACTTTTCTTTAAAAAGTCTTCGAAGATGGAATGGAGATCTATTTGTGGGTCGGGGGCTGCTCTTTTGAAAAAAAATAATATCTGTTTTACTGACAGAACACATAAGAAATTGTATCATAGGAGGTGACAGGATTTTTTGTTCCATTTTAACTGTGTTCAGATTAATTTTATAACTCCCCTATAGTTCCACAGATTCTTTCTGATTCTTCCCTTTCTGATGTTTTCGTGCCCATTTTTCTTTTTTTTTTAAAAAAAAAACTATTATGTTTCCTACAAAATCTTTAAATCACTTGGCTGCTGTTTTTCAATTTGCTGCTAGATTACAAAAATGGGGAAGAGGGTTCACATATGGTCTAGTCATTGTTCCTGCTCATTCCATTTTAAAGGATTATGCTACTTTTATCTATTCATTCATTCATTCAGTTTCCACAGTCACCCATCTCAGTCAATAACTCACTTTTCCTCCTAGCAAATGCACAACATGATGATATCAGGCAGACATCTCTGTCTTTTACTATCTCCAGCGACGCTATAGAAAGTTAGTTTATTACCTGCCACCCTTCCAAAATACAGTTGATTCTATGGTTTGGTATAGAGACTTAGTCCTTGTTTTAGGACAGGGGTGTCAAACTCACGTCGTCACGATGATGCCACGTGATGTATCAGGACTCCCCCCCCCATTTGGCTGGGGTGTGGGTGTGGCCTATGTGTGATGCCTTCAGCCTGTGGGCCGGAAGTTTTACAGCGCTGTTTTAGGAACACAACAAAAAGGTGTGTTTTTTTTTCTCATAGCTATCTCACCAGCATTCTAGATAAATCAACCAAAAGATATGTCTTCTCTTCAAATGCTTGATATTCTCTTTCCAATAACTTTGCAGAAGACAAAAGCCTGGCAAAAACCTTGGGAGAAACTTGCTTACTCTTTTTTTTTCTTTTATTGCAATTTCTATCCCCCACTTTGCGGGGGATAAGGGTAGGGCAATCTAACAAGAAAGAGCTCAGCTCTCTGGCAAAGTTCATCTTTCATTCTTGATTTATTCAACTGGTCTCCTTTACTCAAGATTCAGTTCACCTTATCCTACGCTAACGGAAAGGGTTAAGTCAATGGAAACAGCAATTTCTATGATCTGAGAAGGCTAAACTAAAAACAGTTTTATTGCCTACTTTAGATAGTGAGATGGGCAGCATATAAATTTAATAAATAACAAGCAGAAGAGCCAGAAGACTTTGGGGAAATGCAGTGGAGGTAGCAATGGTTTCTACAGCTTTGAGACTACAACTCTGATAGGTCTCACAGCATTATGCTGTTTCCATGCTCCTGTTTCTTTACTCCAAAAACCTCTCATTCCAATACTGGTTTCTCAGCATCCTTATTAAAAAAAATAGTAGCTGGCTGATGCTAAAAAAAAGTATTCCTAAAACTAAAAATGTGATGGTATTGTCCTAAATATTTCAAGACTTCATTTGTAGTTCTCAGGAGAATTTTGGCATGCCATTAATCTTGGGATATTTTAGCAACAATTTTACAACACAGTGGTTAAATAACATCTTTTTTTTTCAAGCCACCACTTTAATAAACTTCAACGAGCTTTGTTGCTCTCAAGAAATCTACAAACTGTATCATCTTTTCAACACAGGTATCTATTTATTTCAGCTTCCAAAGTCACCACTGAATCTAAAGGATTAATGTTTGAAGCTTTAATGGTCTTTGGTATAGCTGAAGTCAATAAATCTGTCCCTAAGGCTAACAAAGTGCTTCTATGCAAACTATTTCAAGATGAACCTGGGAATAGCCAATTTCTGCTTCTCCAAAACACAAGATTCACAAGGGGCTTGAGAAGCCCAAGGGGATTCTGGGGATTTATAATAGGGTTGGCTGTAGAGAATAGAAATCGTGTTCCTTCTGAAAGAAATCTTATTAGGAGGAAGAGTATATGTTTATGGCAATAAAGCATTTAAAATGGTTATCACTACGAAGACAAGATAAATCAGATTAGAGAGAAGTCAGATTTCTTCAGCAATTTTTATACTTCTTTGCAAAAGAGCAGAGAACTGAAATCAGGCAGCAGTATACAGTGTAATATACATATTTAGGGTGAAAATCTTTCATTCTTAAATAAAGAATATCAGAGGTGTGTTCCTACCAGTTCGCACCTATTCGGTAGAACCGGTTCATCAAATCTACCAAACCGGTTAGAAGAGGTTCCACCAGTGGACCCGGAAAGCAGGCCACACCTACAGAAGAGGTTCCAAAATTGTTTGAAACCCACCACTGGTCCTTGGATATGATTATTCTACACTATCATGCTCATATTTATAAAACTCAGTGCCTCTGTGAAAGGTAAGGATGACTACTGTGTTTGTGGTGCAATCAGAACATTGCGTGTGTTGAAGTTGTTTTAACGCAAACCAAAGATGCCATTTAAAAAACAAGTTTACATCATATTCTTATGCATGCCAGTGCTGTGCGTGAGGTAATTTAAGGTGGTTCTGACAAGTGTCATCGGCATCTTCATATCCGGTCACATGGGTGGCAAGCCACTCCCATCCGGTCACATAGGTGGCAAGCCACTCCCACAAAGGAGGCCACACCCACAGAGTAGGTTCGAACAATTTTTGAAACCCACCACTGAAGAATATGCATTGTAATTGAGCTAAATTGAAATGGGAAGATGATTGTTATGAATATTTATGCCTCTTTGAAAAGCACTCTGGTGTGCTCACTGTTTGGTACTCTACTGCCTTCCTTCCATGCAAGATCTTGAAATGGTTCAAGTGTAGGACAGCATAGAGTTGAACAAAGTGACTAGGACAGTTGGGATAGCAGGCAGGGAATATCCCAGAAATTTCAGATATCCTGCTCAATTTTAGAGTCCAGTGCACCAGAAGAACATAACACCCTATGGGTTTCTCCAAAATTATCATCAATGGTGTGATGGATCCAGCCCACCTGGCTTGTGAGAGCCAGTTGTTACATACGTTGGAATTTCACAAGCTAGTTAAGAGCACAGCTAAGCCAGGACAACTGGTGTGTGAATCAGCTCTGCAGTGGTTAGTGGTACAGTGCCCTGGCAGGAATGGGGCCAACAAATTTGGAAGAGCCTGGAGACACTGGAGGAGCTGCATATTTCCTGGCATTCATCTTCTTAGAAGATGGACATATCCTGTTATATTCCTGATAAGGCTCCATCCCCTTAACAGCAGCTTGGAAGAATCTGTGATTAGACTTTTCCCAGCACACTACTATTTATCATTCACAATAATCCAATGTGGTTTCAGATGTAACAGTTCTCTGAATCTCCAACCAGCATAATCACTGGCCACAACAGCAAGAGTTTCAGCACTTCTAGAACACTCATAGAGGTATTAGGCTGGAGAAAGCTAATATACAGCATTAAGCATGAATGAATCTTAATAGACATACCAATATCAGATAGATACTGCCTGTTCCATTATGTTGTTTCAAATAGATAGATGACCAGATAATTTATTCCTGGTCATGTGACTCAATATGAGTCCTATCAAAAGCCAGAGTGGATTACTGACATTCCCACTTAAGAGCATATTTTACTTAAATCCAAATTGTTTTGTTTTGTTTCTTTCTCAAGTAATTGGAATAACGAAGTTTTATTCTGCCCATTGATCGCTCCTTTTAAATATGTCTTTCCTACTATATTTAAAGCATGTTCTAAGTCTACTTTCTCATGCTGAAAATCTGCTGCCCCCAATTCAAGGGAATATCTCATTTTAACAGTTTGAAGTTATGAGATACATCTTATTATTTACTACGCGGAAATGGCAAAGGTAACAAAAAGAGAGAATTAAATTTGAGGATGTTCATATTTGAAAGTCTTGAGTCATTTAGTTATCTATTTCTTCCCTCCAGAAGCAGTTTTCTTCCTTTTTAGATAGATGGAGGATGGACAGGCGAGCATATAGCTAGATAAACTCAGAGAAAACATTTTCAGGAAAAAAGACCCTTCACCCCCAAATAAATTTGCACTGTTGTCAGAAGATAAGATATCAAACTTCATGGAACATGTCTATTAAAAGTCACAAAGTATGTTGTACTTTGATGTGTATTTTTTTTGTACATATATTTTATTTTACCCAGCAGATCTGTGTGTCATTCCAGAGGAAATGATAAAAGCATTATTTACTTAACTCAAGGAGTGAAATAAGAAGATAATGTCCACCTCATTTTTTTCCTAATAACGCAAAAACAGCAGTCAGTTGAAATATCATTATGAGATGCATTTGATCCCATGCTTATTTTTTTAGACTAAATCATAAATGCATAATAGCACATTTTTATTGGAAATATAAAAGAAAAAGGCAGATTAAGGGGACATTCTAAAATATAGACATCTTCAGTCTGATTATTCTTATATTCTAGAGATTGTCCTTGACCAGATTTATTTATCTATTAGATTTTATACCACCTTTATTACTTTATAAGTAACTCAAGATGGTAAATATACCTAACATTAACAGGAGCCGAGGTGGCGCAGTGGTTAGGGTGCAGTACTGCAGGCCACTTCAGCTGACTGTTTTCTGCAGTTCAGTGGTTCAAATCTCACCGGCTCAAGGTTGACTCAGCCTTCCATCCTTCCGAGGTGGGTGAAATGAGGACCCAGACTGTGGGGGCAATTTGCTGACTCAATTTGCTAAAAATCTGTAAACTGCTTAGAGAGGGCTGAAAAGCCCTATGAAGCGGTATATAAGTCTCATAAATAAATAAATAAATAAATAAATAAATAAATAAATAAATAAATAAATAAATAAATAAATAAATAAATAAATAAATAAATAAATAAATAAATAAATAAATAAACAAACAAACAAACAAACAAACAAACAAACATTTCTTCCTCCTCCTATTTTCTCCACAACCACTATCCCCATGAAGTGGATTGGGCTGAGAGAAAATGATTAACTCAAATTCACCCAGGCAGCCTAAGGATTAGGTAAAGAGGGAGGAGAGATATGGATAAATACAAAATAGACACTCCCAATATCTCAAACTTCAGATACAGACATTTGTACATGCACATCAAATGATTCTCTTTCAAGGTACACAATGTATTGCAAAGCACAAAAACAGTAAAACATAATCAATGTAAGAACTTACAGGCAGAAGACAAAAGGGGGAAAAGGAAGTCTTTATGTCAACACATTCACTACACATTTTTATCTTGGCAAACCATTTTTGCTTACACTCTTTCCAGCTACAGATTCATCAAATATACCCCAAAATAATAATTCCAAAACACATTTCACTCTTTGATTTGTTTGAACCCATTTTTAGGACTAAGAGATCAGCTTAGTAGTTTGCCCCTACTGAATTCAAGTAGGCAGATTTTAATAAGTATGCTTAATATGACTCTGCAAATCTTTTGAAAAAAGTTGTCGCAGGAATGCACATAAAGCAACTCTTTTTGACTCATCAAAGCAACTGCTTCTTTTCTTAATGTTATTGCTTTGAAAGCTGTTCCCATTTCTTTCCATGGGTGCACAGCCCCTTTGCTTCACTGGGAAACAGAGGTGGGTTCCTACCAGTTCGCACCTATTCGGTAGAACCCATACGTCAAATCTACCGAACTGGTTAGAAGAGGTTCCACCAGTGGACCCGGAAAGTAGGCCACACCTACAGAAAAGATTCCAAAATTTTTAGAAACCCACCACTGCTGGAAAACATTACCTTCTTCTGGCTGATGAGTACAAAACCAAATCCCATGGATATTTCTGGGGTCCAGTTTTCAATAATAATAGAAAGTTGGATCCCAGAAATATCCTTCGAATTCTTACCAATGAGTCATCTTGAACAATTCCATCTTATATTGGAGGACTCAATTCTAAGGCCAAATTATCTTGTTGCTAGTTTAGCAAGCAGTGGCAGAAGAAGATACTTCTGATGGATAAAAACAATAAGAGGTTATTAATCTTTATAAAGAGAGATAATCTTGAATTATTTAAATTACAGCATTCGATAGCCTATACATTTTTAAGAACGACTTCCATTGCTACTTTCTTTTCAAATGAAAGAGTCATTGAAATGCTGTCTTTACAAGCTTAATTAAAAGAGAATAGCATGGGAAGAACTTTCAGTTCATTTGATCTTTATCTCTTTGGATGCAAATTGTCAAATAATGAAATCACTTTAATGGAAACTATCTAGATATTGATAACAATACTGATGTTGGAATAGGCATATACTGTATTTTGGAACAAATCATTCTTCAGTTTAAGGGAAGCCTTTTCATTTTTCTCCCCTTAAATGCAGGTAATATTTAGAATGGCTAAAATCTAATTCAATATGTATTCAAAAGGATTTCCCATTATTTCTTGGAAAAGTGCGGAGGTGAGGGTAGCTATGCATCTTTATTTTATTAGTCTAAAGCTATTTAATCTGTTTCCCTCCTTGTATATCATTCTTTCCGCATGTATATAATAAATATGAAATTGTGTGTCTATGTGTTTATGTTCAAGACACTGAAAAAGTCAGCAAATATATAGAAGTTTAGAACTCAGGGCTGGTGAAAAAGCTTTTAATGCAGTGTACAAAGCTGAAAAGACTTGATGAAAGTCCCTATTGAATTTTCACTGAGAATGTGGAAGTGTCCAGAAAGGACAATGTTTTAGTATGATCAAAAACATTTTTAAGATGATTTCCATATATTCAACCACAGTTTCATGAGATTCTTTTTTTTTTTTGAAGTGGATGTGTATTTATTTGTGCACAAAATCCATTTTACACATTCAGCTGAATTGCACCTAGATAAGTGCTTCTTGGTATACATACGGCAAACAGAACAGCTACAGATAAGCACTTACTCTGTCCAAGACCACACCTATTTATCTGAAAGTATATGCTGTTGGATTCAGTAGTATACTCATTCAGCAGCATAGTCCAATATATGATGAATGCACCAAAGTTTAAGTTTTAAGTTTTAATAACATTTATATGCCGCCCGATCCCGAAGGACTCCGGGCGGCTTACAATACAACAGTAATTTAAAAAAAAGAAAATAAAAATAAGATACAGGGAAGAAAAATAGATATAAAATACGTTCATCATGCACTCTATTCTGAATGGGGCTGGACCGTATTTTAGGGTCAATAGCCCCAGGCCTGTCGGAACAACCAGGTTTTAATGGCTTTCCGGAAGGCCAAGAGAGTGGGAAGGGTCCAGATTTCCGAGGGTAGATCATTCCACAGGGCAGCTACAGAGAAAGACCTCCCCTGGGTAGCCACCAACCGGCATTGTCCGGTCGACGGTAGCCGGAGGAGGCCCAGCCTGTGGGATCTTATGAGTCGTTGGGAAGTATGTGGCAGGAGGCGGTCCCGCAGATATCCAGGCCCCAAGCCATGTAAAGATAATGACCAGCACCTTGAAGCGCATTCGGACACCGATGGGAAGCCAGTGCAGCTCGCGGAGGATAGGTGTAACATGGGTGTACCTAGGTACACCCGATATCGCTCGCGCGGCCACATTCTGGACCAATTGTAGTCTCCGAACACTCTTCAGGGGCAGCCCCAAGTAAAGCGCATTGCAGTAATCAAGCCAAAGATGTGCATTGAGGATACTTTCACATACAGATGTTATTGGGAAAGTAAACGTCAGATATGAGAATTTTGACAAATTATGGGTGCTATGGCTGTTATTTATTACATATTTCTCATAAATATTTATATACTATCTCTCATGACAACTTCTGGCCACCCACTCACCCACCCCCAAAGATTAGCAATGCTTAAAAATCATCATGAAACTGTCGGTAGAATGCAACATACACACAGAGAGAGAGAGTATATAAAAAGAAAATTCAATGTCTTCTTGCAGAAGCTGGGCGTTTGCCAAGTAAATTTGTAATTGTACACGATTTTATGTAAGTCCAATTAAAGTAAATGAAGCTTATTTTGAATGTGGGCAAGTCAAAAATACTCTTACAATTTGTAATAATTTATGACAGCATTAAAGAGAACTCTGTTTCTGCTATTGTTCAGGAACTCCTTCAATATTGTCTACTTTTCCAGAATTAATACATCATTATTATTTTTTTTAAAAAAAAACCTTGCTAGTGCCCTATATACATATACTCGAAGATATATTCCATCCATATATAATACTGTCCATGCAAAAAATGGACTTCTTATCATTTAATTAAAGATTAGATTAATTTGATGATTAATAAAGTTAATTATACTTAATGCACTGGAAAACCTATTTCTGATCTTTTTACTTTCCCAGAGTAATTAAAAAATACTTTAATGCACCTCAGGCATCTTACATCATGCTGAAGAGTAATAAAAAATATAATACACAGTACAAATAATCTAAAACTGCCACATAATTACAGATGCAATTTTATCAATCTAAATTTAAATATAAAAGATATGTAGCCATGCTTACTAGTGTCCTTTTTATGAGATTGGTGATCATTCAACCAATTAATTAAGATAATGTTGCCTGGATTTATTTCAGTGATTAAATTTTGTTTCCTTAACCTGACCCCTTCTCTAGAGTGCATATTTACCTGCCACCACATGGCCATCCTGGTGGTTCCCCCATGGCCGCTTGTCTACCCTACCAGTGGGTCAGAGGTAGGTTCCTACCAGTTCGCACCTATTCGGTAGAACCGGTTTGTCAAATCTACCAAACCGGTTAGAAGAGGTTCCACCAGTGGACCCAGAAAGCAGGCCACATCTACAGAAGAGGTTCCAAAACTTTTTGAAACCCACCACTGGTCCTTGGATATGATTATTCTACACTGTCATGCTCATATTTATAAAACTCAGTACCTCTGTGAAAGGTAATTTTCATATCCGGTCACATGGGCAGCAAGCCACTCCCATCCAGTCACATGGATGGCAAGCCACTCCCACAAAGGAGACCACACCCACAGAGTAGGTTCGAACAATTTTTGAAACCCACCACTGCAGTGGGTAGATGGGCAGCCCTTGGTAGAGATGCAGCCACTGCTCTAGGGCTGAGAGGCTGAGAGTACTCCAGGAAGGCAGGTGGTATGCATGTGCAACAGCCCTGGGACATGCCCTTCCTGAATGCCACCACCATCACCGCTGTCCCTCTCAGCCCCAAAGCAGTGGCTGTGTCTCCACCAAGGGCTGCCCACCAACTCATTGGCTGGGCCAGGCTGGATGCTGTCCTTGCAAGGCAAGTGGGCATGAGGGACCACTGGGAAGACAGCGTGGAAAGCAGGAAAGCATGGCAGTAGGCTGCTAGCTCCCTTCCCCATGGCTGGCCGGCCCCAATATGCTTGCCTGCCTTCCATGCAGCCTTCCACTTGCTACCTTCGCAAGCTGGCCACGGGATGCCAGGAAAGACACATGGAAGGCAGGTAAGCATGGCAAGGCTGCGGGCCGCAGAGAAGGGAGTATGAGAAGAAGGCTGAGATGGTGGAAAGCAGAGACTAGGTGAGGCGGGGTGAGTGAGTGGCAACTGGGGGACTGATTCAGGAGTGTGGCCAGCCAGGGGTCCTTACCAGTTGGGCGACCCTGGCCCAATGTCCACTACCAGTTCTCCCGAACCAGTCTGAACCAGTAGGATTTCACCCCTGATTCACATGTTGTTGCACTGTAACACCATCATTTCACTGCATTAGTCATGTTGATGCAACACCCAGAAAAATATGCCATACTTCACTTAATCATCCAGGAAAAGATTGAAACCAAATGAGGTCCAGGCAGAAGAAGCACCATGGCTTCAAAATCTGGGCAAAACTCAGCAGCACTTTTTCATGCGGTTGTTGATAAAAATAGGATCGCCAACAGGATCGCCAACCTCTGATGATGGATATGGAAGAAGAAGAAGAAGGAGAAGGAGGAGAAGGAGGAGGAGGAGGAGGAGGAGGAGGAGGAGGAGGAGGAGGAGGAGGAGAAGAAGAAGAAGAAGAAGAAGAAGAAGAAGAAGAAGAAGAAGAAGAAGAAGAAGAAGAAGAAGAAGAAGAAGAAATGTTGAACTGATGGAATTCAGAAATAAATCATACCTAAAAGATTATGCCTATCCCTGACATAGAATTAGAGTGGAGAGAGGTATTTAACTTCTCCTCCTCCAATTACATTTTGTCTCCTGAAGAGCTCATTTGTGTAGTTGCCAATTCCCTAACTGCATCTTGCACAAAAACCTTCACAGTAAGGCCTGTCATTTTGAAGAGAACTATATTGTCCACAGAGAAATCTGCTGTCTATAAAATGTTGTTCAGTGCCTCCTGCCTGCCTCCCATCATCAGTTCTAGAACAGACACTAGGACTACGGGTGGATAGAAATACAAAGGAACAAATTATTCTTTTAACATTAGGGCTCACACAAAATGTTGCGTGAAATGCAGAGATTCCTAAGAGAGGAAGTAAATTAGCACAATGGAAAGAATACCCGTGAAGCAAAATAATGACTTTAGAGGAGAATGTGTTAAATTAGGAACGTTCTACATCAAATTTTATAGAAATAATTCTGAAGGTGGCACATGTGAGAAAGAAAATAAAGCAAAAAATAATCTACATATCTGGGAAATAGCATTGTAGTAGTAAAGCATGTGTCACTTAGTCAATCTACAACTTAAACCCAGAGGTGGGTTCCTACACGTTCACACCTATTTGGTAGAACCGGTTCGTCAAATTTACTGAACCAGTTAGAAGAGGTTTCACCAGTGGACCTGGAAAACAGGCCACACCTACAGAAGAGGTTCCAAACTTTTTTGAAACCCACCACTGGTCCTTGGATATGATTATTCTACACTATCATGCTCATATTTATAAAACTCAGTGCCTCTGTGAAAGGTAAGGATGACTACTGCGTTTCTGGTGCAATCAGATCATTGCGTGTGTTGAAGTTGTTTTAATGCAAACCAAAGATGCTTTTTAAAAAACAAGTTTACATCATATTCTTATGCATGCCAGTGCTGTCTATGAGGTAATTTAAAGTGGTTCTGACAAGTGTCATCAGCATCTTCATATCCAGTCACATGGATGGCAAGCCACTCCCATCCGGTCACATGGGTGGCAAGCCACTCCCACAAAGGAGGCCACACCCACAGAGTAGGTTCAAACAATTTTTGAAACCCACCACTGCTTAAACCCTACATAATGCATCTTCCATGAGAGGAAAAAAAGAGTTCAATCCATGAGATTGAAAGAAGTGGAAAAACTGGCAATCCTTAATAAGTATTCTCTAACCAGTTTCTTTTTCCAAACTTGATTCCTGTAGGTCCGCAAGAATTGGAATGGATTCCATGGGTTTGGTCAGGCCCAAGTCTAGAAACGAGGCAGTGAAATCCTCTCAAACCCAGTCTTTTACTTACTTTTACCTAATAACAGAATCTTACCAAATTAAATCTATAACTTTCTAAGCTACTGGATAGATCCTGATAGATTCTTGGATATGGCTATCTGAACCTCCCCACCACCACCACCACCATTTGGGATTATGCAGTTTCTTAATCCAGGTCTGTTACAGGGAGAGCTCTTTTTTTAATATAAATTTTTATTTTAAACACATCAACAAAAACAGACACATGACTTAAAACAACATAGGAACAAGAAGTTCCATCGTATATCATACAGCAGTTCCGTATCGGTTTCTTTGCAGTTAGTGTTCTCCCTTCTATACATTTCTATCTTGCATACATGGTCTCTTTATTTGTTATCCATTTTTATTTACAATTCTATATTTATTTATACTTAGCTATTTATAACAAAATATTGTTTACCTATATTGTGCTTTATATTCTTACTGTCATTTATTCTCTTACATACAATTATAGGTATACATTCACATAGTTATTCTTTTTCTTTGCCATTCTTATACTATTGTTATTCCATTTAAAAGGTTATAAGGTACAGTTTGGGTTGCTTTGTTTACCATCCCTAGCGCCTGTTGTAACACCACCTTATTTTCTCTTTCTTTTCTTTTCTCCCTTCCTACCTTCTCTCCTTCCTTCCTTCCTCCTCTCCTTCCCCTTCTTTCTTCCCTTACTTCTCCCCTACTCATACCCTCTCTCTTCCCCTTCCTACCCTCTCTCCTTCTCTTTCTCTCCCTTCCTCCCTCCTCTCCTTCTCTTTCTCTCCCTTCCACCCACCTCTCCTTACATCTTTCTTCTTCCCTTATCTCTCCTCCACTCTTCCTCTTCCTTTCCTACTATCTCTTACAGGGAGAGCTCTGAGTTAGTACAGTTCTCTCTCTCTCTCTCTCTCTCTCTCTCTCTCTCTCTCTCTCTCTCTCTCTCTCTCTCTCTCTCTCTCTCTCTCTCTCTCTCTCTCTCTCTTTTCTGCTGTTGCCTGTTCTATTACAGGATGAAGGGGAAAGCAGAAAGATCTTTTTTCACCCTCTTTGCCTCTTGCAAAGAGTTTTATTCCATGCTGGTCCCTGGTTCAGAGGGACTTTATCTTCAGTCACATAGAAAAAAGTATTATGGAGTGAAGGGGAAAAAATAGAATTTGAATGCACTTAACCCTTCACTTCTGTCTTGATATGATCCATAGAGATGTCCACAGCATTTTTCCCTTATTTACAGTGAAAAGAATGGGGCTTATCAGGTGATATTTAGGAGTTCCACCACTCCTTGTTTTTGAGAAGAAAGAAATGAGCTTCACAACTCAGAAAATCGTCCCCTCCCCTGCTTTAACTATTCATGTTCTTACTGCCTCTAATGCTTTTAAGTGCCAAATCTGATATTGGAAAGCTGACTCTTCCAACAATAAAATGGTGTACAATATTGTTTCCAGTAAAATAAGTTATGCTTTGTTCTATCAATTCTATTTTCTAAAAAAAGAGAGAGGATCTACTAACAGGTATATTGCAAATCGTTAAATGACATTAATTAACTTATTTTTTGCACAGAAGTAATAAATTAATGAATAATTCAGATCTGCACTTAATTGTTTGGTTACGTGTTTAACTTTTAGCTGGAAACCATCTGAACTGTCCACTAAGAATTGCTCTAAAAAACAAAGACACACTTAATGGAGAATACCATCTGAGAAGCAGGATCCCAGGGACGGCAAATTTAGCAGGTAAGATTTGTGTGAGCAGAGATTAATAATGCACATAGTGTCAGTGCAATCAAAAAGCAGTGAGTTGGAGAAATGATGTTAATTATAGTTTGGGGTTTTTAGCACTAGATGACAAGCAACTTACAAATGAAACTAGACATTCTTTGTAATTCTGAAAGAACAGCCAAACCCAGCAGGGGATTCACAGCCAGGGAGAGGCTTTTACTGGCAGGGAATACTGAGAATTGTAGTCCTCACACCCTTGGAGGCATCAACCGGGAGGAGGCTGGTCTTCAGCAACACCCCCCAGGATCCCGAATAAGTAAAATTCTGCAACATTCAGCAGAGTAGATTTTAAAACATTACCATTTCTCTGTTAAATGCATGAAAAGCTTAATTACGCCTCAAGCAAATTATATGGTAGAGACAGCAGAGAATGTCAAACCGAGACCTCAGAATGCTTTCTGATTAAGACGTGTTTTATTCCTTATTACTCTGATCGATCTTCTTTCGCTGATAAACTGGAGGTTTCAGCTGTTTCAATCACACAATTTGATAACTCAGTTAGGTTTCTCATTTTTGTATCCCTGCCGTGGAAATTGTTGGAATGACATTCAAGAGAAAGCCTAGGAACCTGGGGACAATGAAAAAAACAGATTTTCAAGACTATTGGTTCACATCTTTTTTTATCCAAGCAGGGTGGAGTGAGATAGCCTTACACTGCAAACCTGCTAGCTTTAACTAAACCCCTGAGGGTTGGTTTTATAGCCCTCTGTTTAATTTCAGAAGCCCTCTGCTAGACAACAGTTGTAGCCTGTGGCAAGAGTGGGCTGGTTCTTCTTGCACAATATGTTAAGACATGGGTGCAAGGGTGGGATTCTTCTGGTTCGACCCAGTTCAGGAGTACTGGTAGTTCCAAAGATCAGCTGAGAGTGAAACAGTTTGCTCCGACCTTCAGGTAGGCCCACCCACCCACCCATGGGCTATACTCACCTATATTTCTTTATTTTTTAGCCCAGCTGATAGACGCGGCAAAGCCAATAGCTTTGTTTTGGCACACCTCTGCTGCAGTAGAAGGTAAGTTTTTTTTAGCTTTGTTTTAACCCATTGCACGTGCGCGTGTGCACACTCAGCAAACTGGTTGTTAGACCGGTTAGATCACTTCATTGCATGGGTGACAAAAAGTCTTCTATGGAAAGGTGACCCACCATTGACTTTGGTCTTTTGGGTCAAAACCCTTACAAAAGCAAAGATAACTGGTGTCAGCATTCCAAATATCATGCAGAATTAAATCAGAGTCCAAGGCAGAGCTATCCTTAAAGTTCCAATTTAATAAGACAGACATGTTGGCAACCATCTTTGGAATCCCAATTCTGGAAGTTACATCGGATTCCCACCCAGTTGAAAGTTCATGATCTTGTCCCCACACCCATAAATCCATCACATGGTCCAATCTTCTTCTTCCATACTGGCATCTCCACCCAGCTGGTTCCGTTCAGGTGCAGAGGTGCGGAGACAAAAGATGACCTTGGGCTTCTATAAAAGAATGACAACAACACATTCCACAATTCTACTCCTTTCTATTCCCCCCTCCCAACTACTATACTAATGAAACAGCATAATGAAATAATAGAGAGTGTGGCAGGCCAAAGATTCTAAAAGGGATATAACTGCAGGCCCGACAACTGGTTTAAACCTTCACTCTGCAGGTAATCTCCCTCAGATAAAACTTGTATGACTAAAAATGCATCAAACTGTTGAACCGTTTTCAAAAATGAAGTTTATGTACTCAGGCAATGCAGTTCTACACGTCTGCTGAGAACATCCCATTCAGTGGAATGCTTCGACTTATACGTGGCCTCACAATTCCAAGAATGAATTTTAAAACACTTTAAAAGCTTTCTATATTATATATATAGCACAGTCATAAATTAACAAGTTTTTTTATTTAAAAAAAGAATTTAATTAAGGACCCCTGAGGCAGTAGAAAATAATAATTATAATGCAGACATGAGGCTTAATTGCCAGGGTAAACTTAAAACAGTCACAACATACCCTTAGGGTGTTAATCTTTTCATGTTTTTCAATTGGTTAAAATGCTAGCAGTCCCCGCAGGCAGCTTCTGAATGCTGCCTGGGTCAAAGTGACATTGGGCCTCCAAGCAAAGCTGGCTTGCATAAAACAGGGGGAATCTGAAGTTGCAGCAACTGGAAGCAGATTTTCCTGATGTTTTGACTCACCTTAATTCATTCTGAAAATGAATCAAAGCTCTCTGAAAATTCCTTCCATTTTCTGGAGCTTAGATATCCACAAAGAATTTTGTATCAACTATTTTTTTTTAAATGAGAGATCTAGTCTACGTTAGAATATGGATTGTATCTGTGTGGATCCAAAGCCAGTAGGGATTTCAGGATTTCAGAATTCTGAAAATGATACCTTCTCCCTGGTGAACTTCTGTGAAGTTCTGTGGACTTCTGTGATTCCTTTGGAGCCAGAGGCTGAAGGAACTTGAGCCATCATGTTGCCAACTTCCAGAGTTAGCTGGTAATCAACCACCTTAATCTGACTCATCAACTCATCAGCCAGATCAGGTGAAAAAAGGACTGGAGGGATGAGAAGCCACATCTTGGATGGATGCTCAGCAGCTTCAGAGAGCCGAGCAAAGGCAATTTGCTGAATTGAATTGCTGGGAAGCAGCTTGCCCTCTTAATAGAATAGCTACTAGCAACTGGCCTTCATTAATGAGGGAACCCTCTCCAACCATAGATTTGCTTTCTGCTCTGCTCTTGGTTCTTAGCCTGGACTGTTGGGAACCATCCTTGCTTTTTGGTCACTACTTCAACTTGTTTCCCCAAATGTGTTCTATACTTTGCCTTTTTGTGGCTACAACTCTGGACTGAAATCTAGACTTCTGCACAGATTACGCAAGGCCTCATTTTCCTAGAACACATGTGAATTTGCAAAGTGAAGTCAATGCCTGTCTTTGTAAGTGCCCGAAGTATTATTTGTCAATAAACTAACTATACTTTCCTCAACCAAGAAACAGGACATTTGGTTTTTCAGCTTTCCCCTTTGCCCATCATACATATCCATAGAACATCTCTCTTCTCAGTCAATTTAATAACTCCCCTCCTTTGGTTGTTGTTTCCTGCCCTCTGAAGAGCAGATGATGATTGTTTACTCTTCAGAATGGCCTTCTATTTTATTATGTCTTCCCTACAATAGCAATACCAATAGCAGTTAGACTTATATACTGCTTCATATGGCTTTCAGTCCTCTCTAAGCAGTTTACAGAGTCAGCATATTGCCCCCAACAATCTGGGTTCTCATTTTACCCACCTCGGAAGGATGGAAGGCTGAGTCAACCCTGAGCCGGTGAGATTTGAACAGCCGAACTGCAGAACTGCAGTCAGCTGAAGTAGCCTGCATTTAACCACTGCGCCACCTCGGTTCTACAATCATGGCCATGCCACATAGACTCCTCTGTGTTCTTTGCATAGGTTTTAAGCCACAAAACTAAAAATCAAACCATTCACTTGTTCTTAGTTCTGAATTAAAAGATGACAAAATCTAGGTTTTTAGAGTTGATAAGCAACGACAGACTATCAATGTCTGAATGGAAAGACAGAGTGGGTAGGAAGAGAAGTGAATAAGGGAAGCAGAACAGGATAATTGTTTTCCCAATTTTAACACATCTCTTATATTCAATGAATGTTTTCTTTTCACTAATCCTTCCTTTGGTCCTTCTTATCCTAATACATCCAAGCCTTTTCCATGGAAAAAAAATGTTTAGCAGTGCTTGATTGATATCAAGATCATGTGAAGTGTTAATACCACTTTATAATACCTTAGTAAGAGCACACTTGGAATATTGCATCCAGTTTTGGTCGTCATGATGTAAAAAAGATTTTGAGACTCTGGAAAGAGTGCAGAGAAGAACAGCAAAAATGATTGGGGCAGCTGAAGGCTAAAACATATGAAGAAGGGACACAGAATAAGAATAGAAATTTTGAGATGTTGAGACTCTGGAAAGCGTGCAGAGAATAGCAACAAAGATGATTAGGGGACTAGAGCATATAAAGCATATAAAGAATGATTTCTGGAATTGGGTGTGTCTAGTTTAATGAAAAAGAAGAACTAGTGGTGACATGATAACAGGGTTCCAATATTTCAAGGGTTGCCACAATGAAGAGGGAGTCAAGATATTCTCCAAAGCACCTGAGGGCAGGACAAGAAGTGATGGATGGAAACTAATCAAGGAGAGAAGCAACCTAGAACTAAGGAGAAATTTCTGACAGTTAGAACAATTAATCAGTGGAACAACTTGCCTCCAGAAGTTGTGAATGTTCCATCACTGGAAGTTTTTAAGATGAGATTGGACAAACATTTGTCTGAACTGGTATAGGGTTTCCTGCCTTGAGCAGGGGAGGATGGACTAGAACAGTGATCCCCAACCCCCGGTCCGCAGACCGGTGCCGGGCCGCGAAGTACCTGGCACCGGGCCGCGCAGCGGCCGGGGGCCATGATCGCTGCAGCGGCCGGGGGCCATGATCGCTGCAGCGGCCGGGGGCCATGATCGCTGCAGCGGCCGGGGGCCATGATCGCTGCAGCGGCCGGGGGCCATGATCGCTGCAGCGGCCGGGGGCCATGATCGCTGCAGCGGCCGGGGGCCATAGTTTCTTTCTGTATGCAAATTAGGGCTAACTGGCACAAGGGGTGTTACTGGACCGCTGGTGGCACTCTGACGTCACCAGCGGCCCACCGCCGCCCTGTGTCCAGTGCCGCCCTTCTCATTCCTTTTCAGCGCTTCAGCGCTGGCCAATTCCTGAAAAAAACCTAAGAGCGCCTGCGCAGCTACGTAGGACTAGCGTAGACAGCGCTAGTAGCGTAGCCTTGCACTTTATATTTATGTAATTGTATTTTATTTTGTAAGGCATGTTTAAATACAATAAAATAAAAGTTGTTTAATCAAAACAATCTGATATATAAACAATCAATGTGTCGTCGCGAACTATGCCCCCCCCACCCCTGCGCGCGCTCAGCGGGCCACGGTAAAATTATCAAAGGCTGACTGGTCCGCGGCGATAAAAAGGTTGGGGACCACTGGACTAGAAGACCTCCAAGGTCCTTTCCAACTTCTCACAAACACAACAGTCTTTGTCAGAAGATAGACTGTATTGTGCAACCAGAATCTCTCACGGCAACTCAGCAGTCAAGCTGATCCTTTCGTTTGTCAACTGCATTTTCATCAGTAAGAACACCCAGTGTATATTTGTGCATTCAATGTCACCCTTTGCAACTCCTGCATGTACTGCAGTCTTTAACTGTTCTGAATGACACTCAATATATTTGGACTTTTCAAAATCTTTGGTCTATTCTTGGAATGAAGTATTGACCACTTTGTCACTGCCGTTAACCTCCCATGCATTTATTTAGATTATGTAACTGATTAAAATACATGGCCTTTAATTGGCACCTCTTATCTATCAGGATTTTGATGTAGGATTTTACCTCCCATCCACTTTTCCAGATACTCTCAAGCATGTGTTGTACTCATATAATTAACTTTAAGGGTGGGGGAGCCATATTCTTTATCATGACTGCTTTTGCAGTTTTGGGTCAGTGGTCCTTTGATTGCCAGACACATACACTTTTAAAAAAATGGTGTGACTGAATGCAAACTTTGGAAACATTTCTAGCATTGTTTTTCCTTTCAGGAACTAAACACATGAATAAATGCATGATTTTTTTAAAAAATGTCTTAATAATGGTGGGAGATAGGAAGATAGGTTAAGATAGGAATCATCACTGTATTTCTGTAAATAATGACAGTGCTGCCAGGTTTTTTGCGTTTAATATTAACTGACTTACAGTATTTTTCAGCAGCTCAGTTACAACAGTATACAGTTATTTAAGTACTTTTTTTTTACAAAGTCATTGTCAATATCCATTGTTTCTATTGCCTACCAGGCAAAGTTTTTTAAAGAAAATGTGTGCTAGGTAATCAACGCAACTAATCTGTATTTTGGCAACTGTTTACAAACATGTTATTTCCTCTTAGAACTTGTCAGGATCCTCCGAATATTAAATTATGTGTATCAGTCTGCTCAGTACACTTCTCAGATTAAGACTTTTTTCTTCAAGAATGTCCTTTATGTATTGAGCAATTGCATCAGCAGTCTCATTAGATTATTCTAAACTTAATTTACTGCCAACCACGATTCTTCCAACTGAAATATTGAAGGACCATTGGGAATAATTTCATTGACCTCTGCCACAAGCGATTTTCTTCAAACACGTTGGAAGCATCATCAACAGAATGTAACACACATCCAATTAGTAACCGTTCTTAGCTGGAGCACTTGAAATTCTTGGCTGACTAAGAATTAAGAGACACCTTCTTCAGCAAGGCATAGGTGCAATCCATTAAAAAAAGAATTGCTATGATGGTAACTGTACGAAATACAAAAGCGTCTTCTGCTGCAATCACTCCAACTCTTGATTTGCTTCCAGAAAGGGGGTCAAAGTTCTTCCCTACACACCCCAAATCATTACATTTAAATTAAGAGTTTAATCTCATATTGACTGCTAAGAATAAAAAATAATTGTATTCTACTAGAACAGGGGTGTCAAACTTGTGACCCGCTGGCTGGATGCGTCACATGCTGGCCATGCCCACAGCCACTTTAGCAAAGGGGGGGGAAGTCCCAATATGTCATGTGACACTGCCATGATGCTGTGAGTTTGACAGCCTGATCTAGAAGATCACTACTTCTAGAAGAGTGAGAGAGGTTGTCAGAAAAAATTAACCTGTGGAAAGAAAACAAAAGGTCCTTCATTATCTCTAAATGGGCAGGACCCTACAAAAAAAGCAAGGAAATAAATTAGTAGGCTATGAGAGGTCCTTGATGCACTCTGAGCTTGGTTGTTTTCCTGCAGATGTTTCATTACCCAAACTAGGTAATATCATCAGTGCTAGTGAGGAGAGGGCTTGCTCTTAGTTTATAGCAATAGCAATAGCAGTTAGACTTATATACTGCTTCATAGGGCTTTCAGCCCTCTCTAAGCGGTTTACAGAGTCAGCATATCACCCCCACAGTCTGGGTCCTCATTTTACCCATCTCGGAAGGATGGAAAGCTGAGTCAACCCTGAGCTGGTGAGATTTGAACCGCCGAACTGCAGATAACAGTCAGCTGAAGTGGCCTGCAGTACTGCACTCTAAGCAATGTGCCACCTCGGCTCTTATATTCTAGTGGCTCATTCTGTCAATGTTGGTGGGGGTGGTCTTAGGATTTATTTGGTTGGACTGTTTAATGTTGGCTTGTTTGGCAGTTTCTTGATTGGGGTATTATTTGTTTGATTGTTGATCAGATGTTAAACTTGGGATTAATCTATGCTCATCTGAGTGCTGAGCTACAAATATTTTCCTTTTGTGTAGGTCAGGCCTTCCAAAAATGGGGAAGTGATCAGCCAGTGTTTTAAAGAGAGCACATAGGGAACAAATTGTTTGTGTGTGTGTGTGTGTGTGTGTGTAAAGAAACTGTAATATGCAACCATATAAGAAGAGAGCCAGTATGGTTTTGGGTTGTGGCCCAGCAGGAGCCGTTGGAGCTGCCACCAGACTCCGACAGCGAGGGGCCCTATGAGTCGGCTCTGGAGGATGTGGAAGACCCTGGACAGGGTTCCAACTCTGAGCAGGGCGCAGAGAGGCTGGTTGGCCACCAGGAGGCACCTGAGCCCTGGACCAGTGGGGAGGAGAAAAGGGACAGTGATCCGTACGCCAGCAGTGAGTTGTTCCTGGATGCCTGGCACCAAAGAACTAATAGGCATCAGGAACAGTTGCGCAGTTACAGGAGGTAATTGCACTCAGCTGGTGGTCATTAGGCTCCTCTCCAGACTACAAAAGGACTGCTTGTGCACATGGCCCTCTTGCAGAAGTCAATGCAGGAACTAATGTTGGAAAACATTATTGTAAGCTTGGCAGGCTGGATTGCTGCCACGGCTTATCTGTGCTGGATTGCTGCCCAAGCTTGTCTGTGCCGGTTTGCTGCCAAGGACCTGTCTGTCTGTTAATTAAATGCCGTAACTTATCTTTGGCTCGGAGTGTGTTGGTGTGGGACGAGGGGGGTCAGAACAGTTTTGTATGGGTGTTGGAATATTTTTCTGGCTATTTTCTTTTGTGACAATGAAGGTTTGTTCTGCGAGTGTGTGGGTAGCTTTCCAAACTTTTTATTAAAAATCTAAGTAACATCTTTAACAGAGTTTCTTTTGTATTCAAGGTCTTTTCCCCTTTGAAAATACTTAGAAATATAAATCCTGCAAAATTATAAAATTGTTTTATAACCTAAGATAGTTTGCAACCCTTTCCTTAAATCGAACACTTATCCATATGGATCTTCTCCCAATCAACCTTTCCATTGATTTGTGGAGCTTTAATAACATTATGCAAATATATTTCCACCATTACAGATTTTATTTTCTATTGTTGCTACTATCCTCCTTGCTATCACCGAGATGTTTGGAAGGTGGGAAAAACTGTTAAAAGTCTTGGGAATAAAGATACTACTGTATAATGACATGATTATCAGAATTATATGATGTTTGGTGCAAGGAGGAAAATTGCTGGGAGTCAGAGGCAAACTTTTCCCCACCTTGTTTTCCTCCCCAAAAGCTAGGTGTGTCTTATACTTTGGAGCATCTTATACTCCGAAAAATATGGTAGGTATAGGGGGTATAAGAAAACCATCATGTTGATGTGCCATCTGTATTCCTCCATATTACCATTGATTTTTTTCATTGTTCAACATGGATAAAGATATAGACTAAGTATGCTTCTCCAAAGATTTACTTCAGCCCCTATCAGCCTCAATCACAGAGTTGATTGTAAGGAATCATGGGAACTAAACATTTGCTTATTTCTGCTTTCATAGAAAATTAACTGTGGTAATAAACTAGCAGCACAGTCATAGGTAAGGCATCTGAGCCGAGGTGGCGCAGTGGTTAAATGCAGCACTGCAGGCTACTGCTAGATCAGCAGTTCAGCTAGATCAGCAGTTCAGCGGTTCAAATCTCACCGGCTCAGGGTTGACTCAGCCTTCCATCCTTCCGAGGTGGGTAAAATGAGGACCCAGATTGTTGGGGGCAATATGCTGACTCTCTGTAAACCGCTTAGAGAGGGCTGAAGCGGTATATAAGTCTACTGCTATATAAGTCTTACACTGTCTGAGAGTTTTGGACTACAAGCACTGTTATTTCCAGATAGCATGACTGAACTTCTAGCTGCTGTGATTCATAAACATTTGGACAGTTTTCAGGATAAAGGCAGATATCCCACACTGATAGATCAAACTCTCGGCAACAAGGTTGAATGGTCATAGATCATCTCTTGGTAACAAATGATGAATGGATTGCAGGATCCTCTCCATCAGTTCAGCTGGGAGATTATGGTATTTGCAATATAGGTCTCTCTGTTTTGCAATAGTTTCCAAGGTTCCCTAACTTTTCCATTTAGACTCAAAAAAATACAGCTTTTATGTATTAGATTTAGGTTTATTCGATTTATATGCCGCCCTTCTTCCAAGGACTCAAGGTGGTGTACAACATTAAAAGAAACACATAATACAAAAGTTAAAAAGAAATTAAATAGGATATCCGAAACCCAATTAAAATTGACAATGACATTTTTTTTAAAAAAGAATTAAAATTAAAATTAACAGTAATCAAAACAGTAATGTTTTGTTTTGTTCAGGCCAGGCTGGCTTGCTGGAAAAGCCAACTTTTTAGGGTGCGTCGGAAGCACCGGAGGTCAGGGATTATACGAAGCTCCGGGGGCAGCTCATTCCAGAGGGAAGGCGCTCCCACAGGGAAGGCTCTCCCCCTGGGGGTCACTAGCCGACACTGTCTGGCTGACGGCACCCTGAGGAGGACAACTCTGTGGGTTCGCACTGGACGATGGGAGGCTACCGGTGGCAGTAGGTGGTCTCGCAGGTCTTACTGTAGGTATTATTTTATTTTATTCCATTTATCTGGTTCCCCTTTTTGCCAAGGCAATTCTGAGCAGTGAATACAGTTGAAAACATCAGTATAATAATAATTATACTAAAAAGGAAAGCAAAGCAGAATGACAACCAAGGGAAAACCCATGCATAATATATTAAGAATATCTCAGAGGCAGACTTCACAAGTTGATGGGGAACCCAGAAGGAACTGATATGATTGCCAATGGGAAGCTTGAGGGAAGAAAGTCAATGACCTTCTGACCTCCATGTCCAGAAAAAAAAGAGGCAGAAGGTCAGGGCCAATGTAATCTCAGATAGGATGATGGACAGAGCAGCAATAAAATTGGTTCTCAGTTTTTCTGTTCTTTCCTATTTCTCCCTACTGTTGTTTTTTTTGGTTGTTGTTAAGATTTTGGATTATAAAACTGAATTATACAAAGCATTTTGTAATCCTCTGATATGTTAAACATCTCCTTTCAGTTTGATCCATCAGATGAATTGGGGAAACACGCAAATACAGCTTTTTGAGGGGTAGTGTTTCAAATGTGCTATCTGCAGCCCAAAATTTGGGACTGCTCCAATTTCACTCCCTTAAATCTCATCATCTCAAGGTGCTTCCATGATAAAATCTTAGCCAGGAAATGGTTATATTTCTTAAATATCAAAACAAGGAGGTGGATAGAAAAGGACTCTGGGCTGCAGCTCCAGAAAAGAGGTCAGGATAACTGTTCTTTCTGTAGTGTCTCCCTGTGGAAGCCCTCACGTATTTCTGTGTGGCAATGTTTGCAGCAAACACTCCAGTGCTGATTGCTTCATATCCTTCTCCCCATGATGAAATGGCAGCATTCAAAAATGCCAGCATGACCTCATTTTGCTTGTATTCACAGCAACTGAACAAATATTATTTGCCTTTTTTCTTATTCATTATTGATACAATTGGCTTTACGAGGCTTAATTAAAGTATGCTGCCTTGCCGCCGAACAAAAGGCAGAAAAAGACTGCAAAATCAATGCATTGAATTAGCAAATAACAGAGAATTACTAAGTTTTGTGATTTAATTAACACAGCTTTATCGTAGCACTGAAACACCTAGGCCCATTTTTTTAAAAAAAGGCAAGCACTGACTTGCCTCCCTTCCCCTCCCTCTTGTACATTAGTTGATGAGTCCATTTCATCAATCTTTTTCACTTGACCTGGAAAAGTGTATGAAAAGGGTGTTTGAGGATGAAAATGGCAATATAAATGGCAGGGATTTTATTGGTTCTGTTGTTGTCATTCTGTGCCCCGTTTTTAAGCTATTCTATTATTATGTATTTTTTATTTAATAAAGCTATATGCTGTTAAAATTATTGTGACTGTTTGATATTGCAACTTTTAATTGGGTGAAATGCATCATCATAGGGCAAAACTTTGAAAACAAAAGTTTCAAAAGCGGGTCGAGACCTGTTACTCCCAAAGGAATAAAATTTGGGGATTTGTTTTGTTTCATTGTCATTGCTCTGCTACTGTTCCAGAGGTGGGTTCCTACCAGTTTGTACCTATTCGGTAGAACCGGTTCGTCAAATCTACCGAACCGGTTAGAAGAGGTTCCACCAGTGGACCCGGAAAGCAGGCCACTTTTTGCACAACAGTCACACAATTCGGGTGGGGTTGGAATCTTAACCCCAGGCCAGCCGGGACAGCCAGATCTTCAAAGCGGCGTGGAAGGACTGGAGGTTGGTGAGGGTCCGAATCTCCACGGGGAGTTCGTTCCAGAGGGTCGGAGCAGCCACCGAGAAGGCTCTCCTCCGGGTAGTCACCAGTTTGCACTGGCTAGTAGATGGAATTCGGAGGAGGCCTAATCGATGCGATCGTATCGGTCTAGTGGAGGTAATTGGCAGTAGGCGGTCTCTCAAATGAATGAAGACATGGGGCTATTGTAGGGTGGCATTTGGGAGCTTGTGTAATTGTATATACGTAACGGCTATCCTTGATTGAAAGCAGGAGGGGGGACTCTTTTTTTAAGAAGCTGAGTTTGCTCCTTTGCCTCCTCAAGGGACTGTGAAAATTGGGCGGTGCAGAGGTCAATAGGAAGTACTGCTTGCAGTTACCCTTTCACTTCAGTGTTACTCATTTAACAGCTCTAGCAATTTTCATATAGCTAAGTGATATTGATTCCTCCCCTTTTTTTTCTGATGATTCCTATTGGCAATCAAACTCTTTGCCTATCGTGAGGATCGATAAGCTTTTAGCATATCTGCAGAGAAATTTCAAGGAAGTATTAGACATTGAGAAGCACTGCTGGAAATGTAGACCGAAATAAGCAGCCCTTCATTAATTAAAAGCCCTAAGCTGCATCTACTGTTTATATGGGAGTTCTAAATACATACCTTGAGTAGTTTTTTTTTTATTTGTTTTATACTCCATTTTTCAGTCAAGCTACTTCCTAAAGTTAATTAACAATAATAATAATAACCCTCTGGAACGAGCTCCCCGTGGAGATTCGAACCCTCACCACCCTCCAGGCCTTCCGCAAAGCCCTTAAAACCTGGCTGTTCCGACAGGCCTGGGGCTAAAGAGCTGTTGCCCCCGTCTCGAATGGTATGGTTGTTGTGTGTTTTCAATTATGCATTGTTATGTTTCGTTTTTAATTTTTTGTCTGTATCCCTCTTCCCTGGTTTGAGTTGTGAGCCGCCCTGAGTCCCCTTCGGGGGAAAAGGGCAGCATATAAATATAATAAACAAACAAACAAACAAACAATAAAATATCTTTTATACCCCACATTTCAGCCAAGTTCCTGAAATAGCTTGACAATAAAATTCGTCCTAAAGACACAGTCTTAACATAATCAAGTGGATACATGAATAGTGTTCCTTGCTCTAGTTCCATGTGGATCTTTGACTTTTTCTTCTTGCAGTCTGCATAATTCCTGAAGTCGCCTGCCTAGTTGACATATTCCTCCTGTGTTTTTATGTAAAGCCAATTGCTGACCTTTCACATAGTATTTCAGTGGTTACAGACCTTTTCTGACCCCCCTCATCCCACACCAACACACTCCGAGCCAAAGATAAGTTACGGCATTTAATTAATGGACAGACAGGTCCTTGGCAGCAAACCAGCACAGACAAACTTGAGCAGCAGTCCAGCACAGATAAGCCGTGACAGCAATCCAGCCTGCCAAGCTCACAATAATGTTCTCCAACATTAGTTCCTGTGTTGACTTCTGCAAGAGGGGTGTGTGCACAAGCAGTCCTTTTGTAGTCTGGAGAGGAGCCTAATGACCACCAGCTGAGTGCAATTACCTCCTGTAACTGTGCAACTGTTCCTGATGCCTATTAGCTCTTTGGTGCCGGGCATCCAGCAACAACTCACTGCTGGCATCCGGATCACTGTCCCTTGTCTCCGCCCCACTGGTCCAAGGCTCAGGTACCTCGGGGTGGCCAACCAGCCTCTCTGCGCTCTTCTTGGAGTCGGAACCATTTCCAGGGTTCTCCACATCCTCCAGAGCCAACTCATGGGGCCCCTCGCTGTCGGAGTCTGGTGACAGCTCTAACAGCTCCTGCTGGGCCACAACACAGACCTTACCTTATTTTACTGTTCCTATTTACAGCATGAATTTCACTGATTTTTCTGAGACTATGTTGAGCCCCAGAGCAGCAGTGGGTTTCACATTTTGTTGCTAACAGTTCATTGTACGCACACACAGGTGTGCCCCTTCCACGCATTTGCCCGGCCTTATGCACATGCGCTTTGCTCGTGGGCATGCCTTTTACACCTCAAAAACATGCCTAAATAGGATGGCTGTCCCACCTGTGATTTCCACTAATGGTCCAGGTGAACCGGTCCGAACCAGCTGAATACTACCTCTGCCCTAGAGGAATTCTGAGGAACTGGTGCAATAAAGTTCTTTCCACCTCTGTAAGTTCCTGAAATCCATGCCTGCTGATGAGATCTTTCCTTTAAGAGTCATATCTAAATGTAGTTACTCCCCAAAACCTCTTTCCTTCTCCAAGCAAATATACATATTTTTTTAAATAAAAGCTCATACCTGCTGCTCAGAAGATTTAGAAAGGGGGGATCTACCACCCAGAAGAGCCAAGATAACATTGTGGTGTGTTGTAAAGATCCAGCATCCACACACAACCTTTGGGAGCTGAGTGGGAAGTCTTAGCTAAAGGCATTGCAGTGGTGATTGTCTAGTTTTGTTTCTGTCTAACGGTGGCAGAAACAAATCAGATCATCCTCTGTAAAGCATTAGAATCAGTGAAACATGAAGTTTATAAAACTTCTTCAGAGCCACGGTGACACAGTGGTTAGAATGCAGTATTACAGGCTACTTCTGCTGACTGCAGACTGCCAGCAGTTCAGCAGTTCGATTCTCACTGGCTCAAGGTTGACTTAGCCTTCCATCCTTTCAAGGTTGGTAAAATGAGGACCCAGATTGGTGGGAGCAATATGCTGACTCTGTAAACTGCTTAGAGAGGACTGTCAAACACTGTGAAGTAGTATATAAGTCTAAGTGCTATTGCTATAGGCAACAACATATTATAATATAATATAATTTAGCTGTGTGAGGTGAAAGATCTAAAGAATGTAGTGTGAATCAGAAAACACACACACTCACTTGGGGGACAAAAAAATCTCCCTAACTCCCAAAAAATAGGCACCTGTTTTCTAATATTACTTTGGATAGTCATCCAAGAATGACAATCTGCTACTTTCCTGTAGAAAGCACATTACAATGAAGATTTCAGAGCTAGAATGATTATCAGGAGTGGGAATACGGAGCTTGTTTTTCAGTACTACGCAATCACTTCTCAAGTATGGAAAATCTTAGCTCAAGGAAGGGAAGCAGGAACATGCATTTTGTTGCCTCTCTCCCATGCCTGGCTTGTTGAGAAAGGCCACTGTCATCTGATCGCTGAATTAGGCTACCATATGCTCACCAATGGAGGATGCTGGCCTACTTGGGATGCTCCTCTATACAACACTATGAATATGAATAGATATGAATATGAATTCCACTCAATGTAAATCCTGCTTCCTTACATAGCAGGGGCATACCACATGTCCAAGGGGCATGGTGGCTCAGTGGCTAAGACGCTTAGCTTGTCAATCAGAAAAGTTGCCTGTTCATTGGTTCGAGTCCCTAGCGCCACTTAATGAAGTGAGCTCCCGTTACTGCCAACCTAGCACTTTGAAAGCATGTAAAAAATGCAAGTAGAAAAATAGGAACCATCTTTGGTGGGAAGATAACAGCGTTCCATGCACCTTCAGTGTTTAGTCATGCCGGCCACATGACCATAGAGACATCTTTGGACAGCGCTGGCTCTTCACCTTTGAAACCAAGATGAGCACCGCCCCCTAGAATTGCCTAGCACATATGTGCGAGGGAAACCTTTACATTTACTTTTTTACCACATGTCCCTGTTTATTTATTTATTTTAATAAAATGATATTAGAGTTTTGAAGACAGAATAAAAGCTAACCAGAGCTACTATAAAAAAAGAGGAAGGCAATTCTTTCCAACAATGGACTTTTAAACATCTCCCTATATGTGGGAGAAGAGTCATGCCCCCCCAAAAAAAGAATACCAGAAAATGTCCTGGGAGATGAGCAAGATGAGAAGATCCTCTCGCTTGTTCTCATTAGTTTAAGTTCATTTCATGCTTGGAAAAGCAATTTAAAGGTCTGAATAAATATATTTAAGGATGAACACTAAGGCTACCTTATACAGTTGCAAAGAACTGGAAAGCCAATAGAGAACAGTAAAGTTTTCCCTTTGGGAGTGGAGTGTGTGTGTGTGTGTGTGTGTGTGTGTGTGTGTGTGTGTGTGTGTGTGTCTTGTATTCTTTTGAATTTTGCAGCTTACATGAATTTGAATGGGCTTAGAAACCAATAGTGCACTTTGTCAACTGCCAGTCAAATTGAGTAGCCCTATTAATTTTAGGTAAATTTAAGCTTTCTTCTGTTATTAAATCCACTCATCCATAGAGCACATTTCAGTAATACAATAATTACAGTAATGTATTATGAACAAAAGAGATGTAAAAAAATTGCCCTGAAAAATGAAGTGATAACGCTAAGCAAGAGAAAAATCCTGTTAATATGCATGGGAATCCTTATTCTCTTCCTTTGGCTGAACAATTATTGTGGAATTCTTCTAATTCAACAAAAGGGGGAAAAAAAATAAACCCTTGAATTCACTTTCAACACTACCTCTCTTTCAACACAATAGACTGTATTACATGGCCATTAAAGATAGTCTATCTTTATTTGTAGCTCTTCCCTGACCTATTAATTTATCTCTCTCCTTCCTTCTTCCTGCCCTCTTCAATCTCCTATTGTAGATTGTTCTGAGGCTCAGCTAGACTTCCTTGCATTCTTATGGCTTGTTGTCCTAGAAGATGAGATAGTATTTTATAGAAACATAAAAGTGAAATATTGTAACTGTGAATGATAAGTACTTGAGAGTGCAATTTTTACTGCAACGTGGAAGCACTGGATTTGATTAGGCTTCATAAATGGAGAGAGCTTAACAAGGGCATTTTTCAGTGCTGCTGGGTTTTCTGTCATCCAAGAGCTTAAACTGTTTTTTTTTTAGGTCTAATCTGGTGCATTCTATAGGTGAGCAAAGCATAGAAATGCAACAGTCAGCCATCTTAATTGTAGGTGGGATCTAATCTACTTTGTATGGCTTTCTAATCCTTGTTCCAATGCATTTCTACACCAGTTTGTTATCTTTCTTCAATTCAAACCCTGTTCCAAACTGGAGATGTTTTTCGGGCACACCCCTCAAGGCAAAAGGCAAGTGCAGGGCAAGTTGTCCTTGGCTTCCTGAGAAAGGGATTTTATTTTGATTACGTATCACCCATACTACATACAATCCAGTGGTGGGTTTCAAAAATTGTTCGAACCTACTCTGTGGGTGTGCCCTCCTTTGTGGGAGTGGCTTGCCACCCATGTGACCGGATGGGAGTGGCTTGCCGCCCATGTGACCGGATATGAAGATGCCGACAACACTTGTCAGAACCATCTTAAATTACCTCACACACAGCACTGGCAAGCATAAGAATATGATGTAAACTTGTTTTTTAAAAGGCATCTTTGGTTTGCGTTAAAACAACTTCAACACACGCAATGTTCTGATTGCACCACAATCGCAGTAGTTATCCTTACCTTTCACAGAGGCAATCCCTTTCAAGGATTGATTTTATTGTAACCACTAATGATTTGCTTTCTAGGGTCAAGAAAACAAAGATTGCGGCTAGGGTCCTTTCGGACCATAACCCAGTTTGGATGGAGTTGGGAAGGGTAGTGCAGGCAAGAAGGTCTTGGAGATTGAATGAAAACTTATTTAGATACGAAAAGTATATTAATGATTGTAAAAAATTACTATCTGAATATTTTGTTTTGAATATGAATAAGGGTACATCTATGGAATTTGTATGGGATGTAAGCAAAGCGTATATGAGAGGAGTCTTGATGAATATAAATAAAACACATAGAAATAAGCAAGGGTTAAAACGAACAGAACTGGAAGAGGAAATTAAGAGAAAAGAGCTGGAGTTAACAATGAACCCAGACGATACAAAGGTTAAAGAAGGGAGGTGTGGTTTTCTCAATGCTACATATTATCATATATGGTGGACCTGCCAAAAGGTTAAGCAGAAATGATTTAAACTGTTAAAAGTTAGTTCAGTAAGAAGCAGCTAAGGTCAATGTAGAATGTCATTAATTTCTTTATCTCTTTTTTCTCAATAGATTTTAGACTGTGTTAGTTAAAAATCCATACCGTGTACGGGTTCTGGGAAGTCGGGGGGGGGAGGAGGAGGGGGTTGGGGGGTGGAGGGAGGGAGGGGCACACACACAAAAAAAATTGTACTTCAATGTCTTAATGATTGACAAATGATGAAATATTTGTTTTTTTTTTAAAAAAAGAAATAAAATAAATATTTGTTAAAGAAGATAGTGTAGGATAATCATATCCAAGGACCAGTGGTGGGTTTCAAAAATTTTTGGAACCTCTTCTGTAGGTGTGTCCTGCTTTCTGGGTCCACTGGTGGAACCTCTTCTAACCGGTTTGGTAGATTTGACGAACCGGTTCTACCAAATAGGTGCAAACTGGTAGGAACCCACCTTTGATACAATCCCCCTCCCATTTTCCCACAGTAAAAAAACGTGGCAGGCTTGAAAGGCCAATGTAAAGATGACTTCCGGTCCTGACAGCCAAATCTGGCCCTAGGTTCTGTCTCAGTTTATCTTCCCAATAAGCCCCAGAGTTGGAAGATCATTTAAAAGCAGTTTATTAGGTAGCCTGATAAAATGGGATCTCTCGATGAAAAAAGGAAGAGAGAGAATCTCAAACCCCATGTGTCCCTCCTTTTTATAGTTAACACAACAAGGAAAAATGTAAGAGGAAAGTTGATTGGACAGGGTAAAAGTAATCTCTTTTGCATAGGCAATCAGTTACATGTAATCAAACATGTTACATATTTGCATCCCATAATATCACACATGTTCATTGAAATGAGGTCTGACGTGAGAAAGGACGTAATTGTGAGGAAAAGGGTTGCTTGGAGTTCACAAAAGAAATAAACCAGAACTATCAAACTTCTTATCTGGAGCTAGTTTCCAGTTTGTTTATCAGTTTAGGAATATTAAAAGCTAATAAACCTGAACATAATTTCAAAAGAGAGAAAATAAATCAAATTAAAATACAAAGAAACTATGTTAGTTAACAAATTACCATGTTTCCCCAAAAATAAGACAGGATCTTATTTTCTTTTGATCCCTGAAATAAGTGTTTCGCTTCATTTTTGGGGAGGTCTTATTATTTTTGAGGTGCAGGAGACAGGGAGCATGGTCACCTCATGGCTGCTGCTGTGTTGCAATATTCTCAAGGAGGGCTTATTTTTGGGAGGACTTATTTTCGGGGAAGGGCTTATTTTAGCTCATGCGCTCAAAAACCTTATTGGGCTTATTATCCAGGGAGGTCTTATTTTCAGGAAATAGGGTACAAAAGCCATGCCATTTGTCCGTCAGTATATTCATGTTAAACCAGATACTTTTGTTTCTGAACCATGACAGGCTCTCCATCAGAATTGGCTTGTCCTGCCCTTCCTTTTTCTTTGTGCATGATGTACTGTAACCTGCTAGTTAGGGATCCAGTGTCTCAGTGGCTAAGATGCTGAGCTTGTTGATCAGAAAGGTTGGCAGTTCAGTGGTTCAAATCCCTAGTGCCGCATAACGGAATGAGCTCCCGTTACTTGTCCCAGCTTGTGCCAACCTACCAGTTCGAAACACATTAAAAATGCAAGTAGAAAAATAGGGATCACCTTGGTGGGAAGGTAAGAGCGCTCTGTGCACCTTCAGCATTTAGTCATGGCAGCCACATGACCAGAGAGATGTCTTTGCACAATGCTGACTCTTTGGCTTAGAAACAGAAATGAGCACTGCCCCCTAGAGCCGGAAATGGCTAGCACGTATTTGCAAGGGAACCTTTACTTTTACCTAATCTGTTAGTTATTGTTGCAGGGATAATTCTCCTTCTGGTATAATTCTCTCGGATCCACAGTCCTCTTCATTATTGACCATTGGTCCTCTTGCAAGGGGATAATGCCAATTATAATCCAGTATTATTTTAGGGAACCAAAGTTAGGAACGATTAATTCTATATCCTTATGCAACAATGGGGAGATTACAATTTCGTTGAGATTTACCTCCATCAAAAAATATGAGCAATCCTTTGCTATGGTTACTTATTTAGTTAATTAGTTTGTTAGTCTCTAAAGTTTAGTCACATTGTCTATTTTCATTAGATTACTTTGCAGTATTAAATTCCTTTCCCCATCTTCACATAGTAGTAATACATTCTCTATCTTGCTTCATAAACATGTAAATATGCGTAGATGAATGTGGGGAGAGGTGTTTCTAAAAACTGCCCAGGGCTATAAGAATTTGGGCGATGTCTAGGGAATAGTGATGGAAACTTTGACATTCTCTAAAGCCAGGAAATGCCATGTAATCTGAATAACCTGAGTCTTAAATAAATAATTTGTAGGGTATATTAATAAAATAAGGATAGGATGGAAAAAACAGGAGGGAATATTTCTCTTGCTGATTTAATCAATTGAAAGATAGCATTATCCCAAAAAAATGGGTGCAATCTTTTTTTATCCTTTATGACCTATTGCTTTTATATTTCCATCCTCCTCTTTAAGAAATTATTTTGATGTATCGTATTTCACAAATTATCAGAAGGAACTGCTGTAATGACACAGGAAATGTTAACTAACTATAATGAGAAGTATGAGTTGTATCTCTCCTTCTCTTACCCCTGTTTCACATTAGAAAGCAAATTTATTACACTGTATCTAGGTCAAGCTTATATATCCTCAAAATCCATTGCTTTTCCTACCCCCATTCCAAACAATTTTTAACTCTTCCACATCCAACTTATACCCCGGATGGTGACAAATATTTATTTGAACATACAGTCTGGAATAATTACCTTGTTCACAATGTGATAGCAATAGCAATAGCAGTAGACTTATATACCGCTTCATAGGGCTTTCAGCCCTCTCTAAGCGGTTTACAGAGAGTCAGCATATTGCCCCCAACAATCTGGGTCCTCATTTTACCCACCTCGGAAGGATGGAAGGCTGAGTCAACCCTGAGCCGGTGAGATTTGAACCGCTGAACTGCTGATCTAGCAGTAGCCTGCAGTGCTGCATTTAACCACTGCGCCACCTTGGCTCTGATCTGGATAGATTAAACATCCGGGTGTTTTAAATTTTACACTTAGTCCAGTGTTGGGATTCAAATAATTTAACAACCGGTTCTCTGCCCTGATGACCAGCTGGGTAGGCACGGATCAGTGGCCATGTGATAGGGTGGGCATGGCCAACTCACTGTCACTCAGGTCAATGGGCGCTTTGCCTTAGCTGTTACAATGTAACAAGGGTTAACTGGAGAGGCAGTTTCTGTAAGCAGGGTAATAAAGATTAGGTAGAAACAACACCAGAATGTTTCCTTCCTGCCTTCTTTACAGGATTACCTCTGTAAAGTGGGGAGAAAAAACAAAATAAGATTTCTTCCAACAACCGGTTCTCCGGACTGATTAGAAAGTTAAGAACCGGTTCTCCCGAATAGGTGCGGACTTGCTGAATCCCACCACTGAGTTAGTCCCAACAAAAATGGATGGATATGGAAATTGCAGTCCAATATCTAAAGGATACCAGGTAGCTGATCCCAACTCTCATGGATTGGAGACTGTTGTGTAGGAAAGGCAATGGCCGTAATAGAAATGTAAAAGAGCAGCAAAGAAATCACCATGGGAAAAGAAAGAGGCAGATTGAACAAGTGATTGATAACTCATCTATGTATGTATTTATAAAATTGACTGGCCATTCATCTGACCATTAGGGTAACTCTTGGTGGCTTATAATTACATTTAAGTTAAAACATAAAGTTAATTAAAATCAAACATTAAAACAAAGACACGTGGTGAGGGCAGGGGTGGAGTAGGGGTAGGTGTGAATTGTTATTACTCAATCAACCATCCCCAGTGAGCTGTTTCCCAAATATATCAGTGGTCCAGGAACTTTGAATATAACGTAATGCTTGAACAATGGGAGAGTATGTGGATGAAAGGTTTAAAATTTACTGGTGTTTAACACCAGACAAGTTGCCAAGAATGTATAAAGGTATTTGAAATGAATGTTGAAAATGGAAATGTAAAGAAGGGACATTTTATCATTTATGGTGGACATGTGACAAAGCAAAGAAATATTGGAGTAGGATTCACATCCTAATACAGAAGATTTGTAAAGTGAATATAAAGATAAAACCAGAAACTATTATTTTGAGTTTATTAGAAAAAAACTTGGGGAAAAAACTCTGAAACTTTGATGTTATATATGTTGTTGGCAGCAAGACACTGTTATGCACAAAATGAAGGACACTTTTATTCCGTCAATGGACCAGTTGTCGGTTTCAATTTTGTTTACTACCAGTTTACTTCTGCACACGTGCACACATGCAACATTTCTGTGCATGCTCAGAAGCATCCAGGCATGTGGGTGGCACCTCCAGCCTCCGCCACTACTGGTTCCCCCGAACCAGGCTGAACCGGGAGCAACCCACCACTGCAATGGACGAACGGCTGCAAAGGTTGATGCAGTTAGCAGAGATGGCTAAATGAACTGCTTTGATTAAAGAAAAAAAAATACAATTACTTTTTTTTCCTACTTGGAAACCGTTTTTGGGCTTTGTGTTTGAGGCGGGAAAAAAATGAAATTTTGATTTTGGCTTTTACTGATTAGTTAGGTTTGTTGATATGTAAATGGCTAGTTTGTACTATTATGTAAAAGTAAAAAGTTGATGTTTGATGTTTGATCTTATTCTACTGTACCAAAAAGAGTCGGAAGTCAACGCCTTTTCTCCTCCTCCTTATTTCTACACTTTTCCCTTCCCTTTTCCCTTCCCCATCTTTCCTATTTTGGGGGGTATTTTATACTATAAACTAATAAAAAAAAGAACTGAAGAAACTTCTTGGATGCAAAGCAAAATGCCTTCAAGGAAAAACAAATGAAGTCCAATTGCCTCTTTAAAAACCACCTTTGGGATTATGTGCTTTTATGATTTTATGTAGCTAACCAACTAGGCCATTCCAGGCTGCTTTTGAACAAGTATGGCACATACAGTGGTGGGTTTCAAAAATTGTTCGAACCTACTCTGTGGGTGTGGCCTCCTTTGTGGGAGTGGCTTGCCACCCATGTGACTGGATGGGAGTGGCTTGCCACCCATGTGACCGGATATGAAGATGCTGATGACACTTGTCAGAACCATCTTAAATTACCTCACACACAGCACTGGCATGCATAAGAATATGATGTAAACTTGTTTTTTAAAAGGCATCTTTGGTTTGCGTTAAAACAACTTCAACACACGCCATGTTCTGATTGCACCACAAACGCAGTAGTCATCCTTACCTTTCACAGAGGCACTGAGTTTTATAAATATGAGCATGATAGTGTAGAATAATCATATCCAAGGACCAGTGGTGGGTTTCAAAAAATTTTGGAACCTCTTCTGTAGGTGTGGCCTGCTTTCCGGGTCCACTGGTGGAACCTCTTCTAACTGGTTCGGTAGATTTGACGAACCGGTTCTACTGAATAGGTGCGAATTGGTAGGAACCCACCTCTGGGCACATAGTACTAATTTATTATAAGAAAGTAGATGTGTTCTTTATGTGAAAGTTCTATGGCTCATATAAAATTTGAAGCAATTATGTGAGTATCATAATATTTGGGATACATGAAATAAGCATTAATTTCTATCATGTCAGTTTGGAGGAAAGCAGATAAGAGCTGGCAGAGATCTAGCAATTTAAGAGGTGCTGAAACATCATAGGGTGGTAGTTTTTTTGTAGTTCTCCATTACTTTTAGTAGCTTTTTCAAATGAAGCCTTCAGGTTTCTCCTTGGTGATCTTTCTTTGTTAGTGTTAAATTCCTATTAATAGAAAGCCCTATTTTAATGTACATGAAATGTGCACAAATCATCAATCTTTAAGTCAGGAAGCTACTTTAAATCAAAAGTTTTTATTAGTAGCTGTATCCACTTGAATATTCTGGACAATGTAGGTTTCCCAAAGACATTTTTTAATGGCTACATCACCCATGATTCACAGATCTTGCAATTTTACTACTCTATATACAAGCCTCCGATTGAACTGAGGCAGAAGGAGATGGAGTCAACACAGAAAGAGAAGAATTTGTCTCTTCATCACTGTTAACAATTTTTGGGGGGAAAAAGTTAAAAGTTTTAAAAATATAATACTTAAAATCACTATAACCTAATTATGATTTTACTATGTGGAAAGTAACTGATGAAAACTTCCTATCTAAAAAATGGCTTTGGGAAGTAAGGACATTTTTAAGGACCGGACTTCAAAGGGGTAGACAGGAAAATCCTTTGGATTTTCAAGAAATCTTTTGGATCCCTTTGGCATTGAGGTGGAACATTACAATTGATTTACCATCCATCTGGAGGTTGTCAATAATCAGCCTAAAATTGATCACAACCTAGTTGCAGAGTCCAGCTTCACCAACTCAGAACGTGGATTTTGTTTCACTCATTTTTTTTTTAAAAAAAGGAAATGAAATGTATTCATATGTAAATGGATGAAGATAAAATGTTATTTCATTTCTCCAAATACATTTCTTGTTCTCTGTCCCTTCCAAAAAACAAAAAAAAAAGATTGCAGGAACTCTATTGCAATATATGTTTAAGTCGTAGAAGCAATAAAGCTGCTTGCTGCTTATACCAATAATATTAGCTCAAACAAATACGTTTCAATTTTCAGATTTAGGATTTCTGTTACAAAGGATATGTAGGGGTTAAAGTTGACTAGTAATTTGAGGTAAGACATGTGATGGGTAACGCTGAAAAAGGAGTTGCCAGTGGTCTTTTCATAACAAAATGTGAACATGAAGGATATCTGTGACAATTGATCATTCTTGTGGCATAGTATGCTTTCTAAAATCTATAAGTAAAGGCAAGGTGCAGATGCTCTTGCAAGCTTATAAGCTTCTGTTTTCTAGGTTATATACTCCCAGATAAAGTTGTTGTGCATATTATTATATTTAAGATTTAAATTCTGAAAATATAACCTAGTGCCCCCACACAGAAAGGAAAGGTTTTCCCATGGGGGACTAGAAGAGAAAGATAATGCAGATTATAAATTATACATTTCCAAAAGGCTCAGTGTGAGAAGCCCCCTCTTCTTTTCTCTCCAGAAGACCTCTACATTTCTTTCTGATACAGACTTCCTTTTGTGATAAGACAGGTATAGGAACCTCAGCTACTACATATGTTAATATAAGTGATGAATATGTATGATGTTTGGGAAGGGACTTTTACTTTTCTACCTTCCAGCCTTGGAATCAGATGTGATTTTTTTTTTCAAATAAAAAAAAATTAAAAAAAATCAAAATCAATCAAATTTTCAAAAAAGCACATGAAGGATAGGAATATGATCATGCTTAATGCATTTAGATATGCATTCTCTTTCTTTGAAAATTTCAATGATAAAGAAACAAATTATCATCAAGAACATATTTCCTAAGCACCAAAGCTCATGAAACTGGGCTGTGGTGGGCAATAGTAGACTAGACTGAAGTTGCTCAAAACTCCCAGTGTGGTAGGCACAAAGGCAATGAGGTCAAAAGCTAGGAATCCTGTTAAAAAGATGCCTTCAGGCGGTAGCTCTGAAGGAAATAAAGTTATTAAGGATCAAAGGACAAATGTCACCAGGAAGACAGGAAGGACGGTATTGAGCATATGGAGACCTCCTCCCTCCAATTCCTTCACCAGCTTCCAGACTTCTGAATCCACAAGGCAAGGGCTTTGGTGATAAATGGGTCCTGAAGTTAACTGACACTTTGCATCATCCTGGATCCAGACTTGGTGGCTTCCTTCCTTCCAGCTAATGCCTGACAGTCTAATTGAGAATGACATGGATAAGTCTGAGAAAGAGCAAATGTACATAGAACCACAGTGGCACATGGTTAGAATGCAGCACTGCCGGCTAACTCACTGTTCACTTCAGGAGTTTGATCTTGACCCACTCAATGTTGACTCATCCTTCCATCCTTCAGAGATTGTTAAAATGAGGACACAGAATGTTGGGGCCAATCTGCTGATGCTGTAAATCACTTAGAGAAGGCTATACAGCATTGTGAAGTGGTATATGCCTAAGTGCTATTGCTATTGCAACTGGTACAGCTTTACTGCCCCTTTAAATTCATTGGGTCTTCATGAATTCCATCAGAACTTGAAAGCCTCAGGCTTCTAATGTGCATGCTTTCCTAAATAAGTTTTGCAGTTCTTGGCTATTGAGCAGGACATCTCTTGTATGTTCTAGCTGCCCAATCTAGAAAATCTAGAAAATCTAGATGGTGAAGGGGACTCCAAGATCCATATGCCTCAATAATATAAGTTGATCCTAGAAGTATGTGAAACATATTCTTCAAAAAAATCCTTTCCACGTGGACCCAAATAATGAAATTTTGATGCAATACCTCAATAGCCAATATAATAGAGAAAACGGGGAAAAGCAGGAGTATTTGGAAGAATACTCAGAAGAAAGAATCTTGAACTCTGAAGAAAGAATCTTGAACTCTGAAATATTTTTAATTTTCATTTTAGTGTGTTTCAGTTCTCTCTCTCTCTCCCTCTCCCTCTCTCTCTCTCTCTCTCTCTGGTTGTGTACCTATCTATGTTCCAGCAGAACTCTGAAACACCTCAAGCAATTTCAGCTAAACATGGTACACAGATGACTCTGGAAAAAAATACTCTGGTGGTAAGACACCCCTAACACCCTTTGGAGTATGTGTTCTGATAAGATACAGCCTCTTGTGCCTTAAAATGACTTCTACTGTACAGCACAGTGGAGTTGCTGGGGTAATGGCTTTGGTAAGGGGGAAAATCCAACAGTAGAAATTATGTTTGGTCCGGACATTTCCCCCTATAAATAAATACCTGGATGACACCGTATTATTGGCTAGTATAATCTAAGGTTTAAACAAAATTTAAAAGAAGTTGTCTCTTTTTTATTTTGAAAGGTGAGCAATAATGCCTTGTCTTTTTTCTCCTTTCTTATGCACCAATTGACTTAGAAGGACTTAGTGATCAAAGGAGACATCTTCAGCCTCTCAGCCTGAAGGATACAAGCAAGAGAAAAATGGCTGATCTCATCTCTCAATTATCTTCTTTGAACACCCTGAGAAAGGTTGCTACCTAGAGGCAGCATGGCGGGTTGGTAAAAGGAAGATCATTCACCTCAACAACTCATTCACATTCTCTATTGTTCTTTTGAAGGATGTCTGGGTGAAAATTGGCTCCATTTAGCCTAATCTTTCAGTCCACTTCAGGGAAAAAGAACAAATGAGTAGAGAGAAATGTAGTCTTTTTCTCCAATAAGCAACACACTTTTTTTTGGCTTGTAGTTCAATCTTGCTAAGAAGTTGCCCTGCTCAGAAAAATAGTAACAGCACAATTTTATGGGCAGTCATCTGATTGAATTGTCTAATTAGAAATGGGGGAGCTGAGAACCAGAATTTCCCAAAGCAGAGAAGCCAATTGCCAAGTGCAGGAAATAAGGAGTCCAGGCAGTTCAAATGTATAGCAATAGCACTTATACTTATATACCACTTCATAGTGTTTTTACAGACCTCTCTAAGTAGTTTATAGAGTCAGCATATTGCCCCCAATATTCTGGATCCTCATTTTACCCACTTCAGAAGGAAGGCTGAATCAACCTTGAGCCACTTCAGAGTTTTTTAAGCATGAATGGTAATTGCAAACATTTTATGTTGTAACTTTAATCCAAAGCAAAATGTTGATGATAGTTAAATGTTAATTTCTGTTGCTATCATGGTAGTTGTCATGTTAAAATGTTGTTGTTGTTAGTTGTGAAGTCATGTCTGACCCATCATAGACAATGTTCCTTCAGGCCTTCCTGTCCTCTACCATCCTCCAGAGTCCATTTTAGCTCACGCTGACTGCTTCAATGACTCCATTCAGCCACCTCATTATCTGCCGTCCCCTTCTTCTTTTGTCCTCAGTCTTTCCCAACATTAGACTCTTCTCCAGTGAGTCCTTCCTTCTCATTAGATGGCCAAAATATTTGAGATTCATCTTCAGGATTTGGCCTTCCAAAGAGCAGTCAGGGCTGATCTCCTCTAGGACTAACTGGTTTGATAGCCTTGCAGTCCGAGGGACTCGCAGGAGTCTTCTCCAGCACCATAGTTCAAAGGCCTCAATTCTTTGGCGCTCAGCCTTTTTTATGGTCCAACTTTCACAGCCATACATTGCAATTGGGAAAACCATAGCTTTGACTATACACACTTTTGTTGGCAAGGTGATGTCTCTGCTTTTTAGTATGCTGTCTAGATTTGCTGTAGCTTTCCTCCCCAGGAGTAAGTGTCTTTTAATTTCTTGGCTTCAGTCCCCTCTGCAGGAAAATGAACTCTGTCACTACCTCCATTTCTTCCCCATCTATTTGCCAGGAATTGAGAGGGCCGGATTCTGTGATCTTAGTTTTCTTAATGTTGAGTTTCAAGCCAACTTGAACTGTTAAATGTATCGCACATTGTATTGTTAAATGTATTTGTAGTTTTAAAGAAATCAGTCAAATGTTGAAATAGAGGAACAAAAGTTGTCGCACAAATGATGCACATTTTTGTTATAATCTTGCTGCTGTTGAGGGAAGTGACATTAAAGGTTAGTACAAAGATCTGAAAGATCATTCAGTTTCTTATTAATTTTTCTTTCATGTAAAACAATGTTGTCCTTTCTGTTATTGCTCTCTAGCATTTGTCTTTACCACAAAGATAGTAATAGAAACACACTTGATAAACAGGTTTATGCATCCACAAATAGTACACCATCATCTTAATATACTGAATTTAACCACATCATTCTAAATGAACTAATACAGTATATCATGTATAATTAAAGCCAACTATCACTTGGATTCCTCTTTCTGTGAAAATGTATACAAAGAAATGCATTCTTGTACATTTTCTAATGAAGTACAAAGTGATGCAAAATTGGAAGAGAAGAGACTTTTGATTGTATTTATGTGAAAGTGATGTGGATCAGAATCTCAAGGCTGAATCTCAAGTGTTATGTCTCCTGCAAATTTCTAATGCTTACCGATTTCCTCTCTAGAGGAGCTATATTTTTATTTATTTTCAAGGTTGTTCTTTTTGTATCATTAAAACTTAGCTATCACATAGGCAGCCATTGTTCTTTGGAAAGATGTCCTATTTAAAAGTCTATCTCACATCCTTATTACCTATGACAGAGGAAACAAAAATATATTGCTCCCTGGGTTTCTCAACTAGCAGAGGAGAAGCAGTATTCACTAAGGAAAACATCAAGAGAAAATAATAATACATAGACCATGCATTAATGAGGCATTTTATATGCTCCAGAGAAGCAAAATGCCTTGCTCATTGTCCTTTTCATAATACTCATTGGTCCTGTGCAATATAAGTATCATTATTTGGGGTTAAAAAGACTGTCTAGGTTAGCTTCAGATCCCGAATGCCAAAAGATGATTATAGAGTAGCATTGTTAATAAGAATATTTGGTAATAAATGGTTTTTCTCTCCAACAAGAATAAGGCTGAGGATGGGGGCAAATTTGATGCAGTCTAATTGTCTAGATGCTTCCTCTGAGATAAGCACATTATTATACAGTGGGTTATAATTTAGACAATTCTTTATATATTGGAAATTTCAATTTCACCTGGATTCATGTAGCTCTCCTCATTCAGTCAAGTTAAGGCTGAATATGGTTAATTTGCTTGCCCTGAATATTTGATTTTTATTTCATTCTTCTGGGGACTGAATTTTGATGAGATGCTTGTCATGCCTGGTTATTTATTTATTTATTCACTTCCTTATTTTACTATTGTGCTTTTCACTACTTTTGATGGCTTATTCAGCCAAAACGCACCCCTGAGAATATTTTTGTTTAATATTTACCATTTGATTAAGATGAGTTAAAATGTACAGCAGAGACTGGGTCTCGGAGCAGATTATTGCCCTAGTCATGTGGACCTTTCATTGAAAAACTACAGAGTCTTATCTTGAAAAATCAGGTTTCTGAGCCATGTGGAAAAGCCAGAGCATACACAATGATAGTTTATATGTACATGCCCTCCCTTTATTTGAGGAAAAGGGAGGGAGAGGGAGAAAACCAATGAATATAATATGCACAAAAACAAATGTGAAATCGATGTAACCTCTTTTCTGAAATGTCACAGATGTCCATGTGTAGTTTTCCATGATGATGACAGTGATGATGGCAGCAACAATGATAATTCCATAAGGTAATCATTAAAGATATAATAAGAAGAAAAATAAAAGCAAAGCTGTTTGTTTACTTCAGCCAGTGAACCATTCCAAATTACCCAAACCCCTTCTCCATGATTTGCTCAACTTCTTTATTGGCATTGATTTTCTATTCTGTCATGTTGTAAACATATTTTCAGTGCCAATTTGAGGCAATATACAATTTTATTAATTTGTCTCAGACAACCCTCTATATTCAGTGGGGCTTCTGCAGATGCAATAAAACCCAGGTTAAGTGGTGTTCAGAACATGTGGATTTCAAATTCCTAATTTTCCTAATAACAATTAACTGGGGGTTTGGGAGGGCTCAGGTTTCAAAGTGTATTTAAGAAACAGAACAGTTTCCTCTCTTACCAAATCTTTCCCACGCCGGGCTAGCCATCGCCCTATGGAGAAGGTGATCAGCCAGGAACAGTACTGGGAGAGAATGGGAGGCTGTTCACATCTACTGCCATTCCAGCTCGGCTGGGCACCCCCTCCTCCCGCTCCCTTCGGCTTGGCCCCTCCTTTCGGTGAATTCTCCCCCCCACCTGGTTGCTGCTGCTGCAGGGCCTGCTATAGGGCCTTCTGCTGTTCGACATCTGACTCTTTTTTGAGCGCGGCTTCTGGACTGCATTTCCATCTGGCACGGCCACTGCTACCTGATACCACCCTGGACTTCTGGCCTCAGAGAGCGCCACCATTAGATGAGCGGGGGTACTGCAGTATGCGAGAAAGCCCCCTGCTTCCTTCAACTACTCTGGACTTTCTGGATTTTCCCAGAATCTGTCTGTTGCAGAGCCATCTGCTGAGAACTATTTGGCTCTCCCTGAACTCGCACTTTAACAATTTTGCGCTACTTTTATTCTTCTTATTTCCTTCTTTTTTCTCTCTCTTTTTCTTCTATCTTTAGTATGTTGAGTATATGGGATTGTATGTAAGTGTGTGAGTGACCCACTTTTATTGTTATTACTGTTGCATTGTGTATTTTAATAATTACGTGGGGACTGGTTGTGTGAGTGTTTGAGTATGCTTGGCTCGGAGGACCTGCTAGGGAAGGCGGGGGGTACCGGGGTGATTGGGGGGACTACGGCCACGGGAGTGGGTCGGAGCATTGCGGTCGTGACAGGGAGAGGCAGATACGGCGGGGACCTTAGGGCTAGCCATTACCGGGGAAGGAGGGTTCGCTACATTACAGAGATCCCTCCTTCCGGCCCTTTGAGTCCCACTCCAAGACCAGATGGCGCGAGTACCCAGGACCCTGGTCTCAGGCTGCTGTTGCTAAATGCCAGGTCTGTTATTCACAAGGCTCCCCTCGTCCGGGACTTAATTGTTGACGAGAGGGCAGACCTGGCATGTATTACTGAAACCTGGCTGGGCACAGAAGGAGGAGTCCCCCTTGTAGAGATGTGCCCAGAGGGATTTCAGGTGCTTCATCAGCCGAGAGCCCAGGGAAGGGGTGGCGGTGTGGCTATTGTAATCCGGGAGTCTCTGTTACCTCGTAGGGTCCCTGCTCCGGAGCTTGTCGGGTGTGAGTCCCTGCTGATAAAGTTGGACCTCAAGGGTCAAGTGGGTTTGCTGCTAACGTACCTGCCTCCCAACTGCGTTGCAGCATCCCTCCCCTCGCTCCTCGAGTCAGTAGCCGAGCTGGCAGTTGAGTTCCCCAGGCTTATAGTTCTGGGGGACTTCAATTTGCCATCGCTCGGTGAACGCTCTGATGGGGCGCAGGAGTTCATGGCTTCCATGACAGCCATGGGCTTGACCCAGGTAATTCGGGGCCCAACCCATGCAGCGGGTCACATGCTCGACCTCGTATTCCTCTCGGAGCAGTGGATGTGTGATCTTGGTCTGAGGGGTAATGAGATCATACCCCTGTCGTGGTCAGACCATTGCCTACTGAGGCTTGACTTCCGGAGGCCAAACCCCCACCGTAGGGAGGAGGAACCGACCAGGTGGTTCCGCCCCAGGCGACTTATGGACCCATTGAGGTTCCAGACGGAGCTTGGGGTCATTCCTGATACTCTCGCCCACAGTTCGGCGGAGACTCTGGTTGCCGCATGGCACTCGGCGGCGTCGGAGTCTCTTGATCGGATTGCGCCACTACGGCCCCTCCGGGTCAGTGGATCCCGGAGGCCCCCTTGGTTTACCGAGGAGCTCCGGGAGAAGAAACGCCGGAGGAGATGCCTAGAGCACCAGTGGAGGTCCGATAAGTCCGAGGCGAACCGAGCACTTCTAACCACCTGCACCAAGGACTACGTTCGAGCATTAAGAACTGCCAAAAGATCATACATTTCTGCCTTGGTTGCGTCCGCCGAGTCACGCCCAGCCGCCCTGTTTAGGATAACCCGCTCCCTCCTTAACAGGAGGGATGCGGGAGACCCCTTGCAGGGTAGGGCTGAGGACTATGCTCAATTCTTGGCGGACAAAATAGCTCGGTTTCGGTCGGACTTGGACTCCACCGCAGTAGATCCAGCTGAGACACAGGAGGACCGCTTGGCAAATCATCTCTGGGTTGAGTTCCAGGATGTTGCCTCTGGGGATGTGGACAAGGCCATTCGAGCTGTAAGTGCCTCCACCTGTATTCTGGACCCGTGTCCCTCCTGGCTGGTTGCCAACAGCAGGGAGGTGACACATGGCTGGATCCAGGCGGTCGTGACCGCCTCCCTTCGGGAGGGGCACTTCCCCGCCGTACTTAAAACGGCGGTGGTGAGACCCCTCCTGAAGAAACCATCCTTGGATCCAGCCATTTTAAACAACTTTCGTCCTGTCTCCAACCTCCCCTTTATCGGGAAGGTTGTTGAGAAGGTGGTGGCCTTCCAGCTTCAACGGGCCTTGGAGGAAGCTAATTATCTTGACCCCTTCCAGTCCGGCTTCAGACCTGGTTACAGCACAGAAACCGCTTTGGTCGCATTGACCGATGATCTCTGGAGGGCCAGAGATGGAGGCTATGCATCCATCCTGGTACTCCTTGACCTCTCAGCAGCTTTCGATACCATCGACCATGGTATCCTTCTGCGACGACTGCGGGAGGTGGGAGTGGGAGGCACTGTTTTACGGTGGTTCTCCTCCTACCTCTCGGACAGGTCGCAGTCGGTGTTGGTCGGGGGGCAGAGATCGTCCCTGAGGCCCCTAACATGTGGGGTGCCACAGGGTTCGGTCTTATCCCCCCTACTATTTAACATTTACATGAAACCGCTGGGCGAGATCATTCGGAGGCACGGGATAAAATACCACCAATATGCGGACGATACGCAACTGTATCTGTCCGCCCCGTGCCAACTCAATGAAGCGGTGGACGTGATGAACCAGGGTCTAGAGGCCGTTAGGAACTGGATGAGCGCTAACAAACTGGTACTCAACCCGGACAAGACCGAGTGGCTGTTGTGCTTCCCTCCCAATAATTTGGCGAATGTACCAACACTTAGGCTGGGGGGTCAAATTTTACACCCCTCAGATAGGGTCCGCAACTTAGGAGTCCTCCTGGACCCACAGCTGACTTTTGACCACCAGCTGTCAGCTGTGACCAGGGGGGCATTTGCCCAGGTTCGCCTGGTCCGCCAGTTGCGGCCCTACCTAGACCGGGAGGCTCTCACAACAGTCACTCGAGCCCTTGTGATCTCTAGGCTGGAATACTGCAATGGGCTCTACATGGGGTTGCCCTTGAAGTGCATCCGGCGACTACAGTTAGTCCAGAATGCAGCCGCGCGAGTGATAGTGGGCGCACCGCGGTTCGCCCACGTTACACCTGTCCTCCGCGAACTGCACTGGCTACCTGTTGGTCTCCGGGTGCGCTTCAGGGTACTGATGACCACCTTTAAAGCACTCCATGGTAGTGGATCTGGGTACTTGAGAGACCGCCTCCTGCCGATTACCTCCCTTCGACCAATTCGATCGCACAGACTGGGCCTCCTCCGAATCCCATCTGCCAGTCAATGCCGACTGGCGACTACACGGAGGAGAGCCTTTTCTGTTGCAGCTCCGACCCTGTGGAACGATCTCCCCGCTGAGATCCGTACCCTCACCACCGTCCAGACCTTCCGCGCAGCCCTCAAGATCTGGCTCTCCCAGCAGGCCTGGGGATAGGTTCCTAATTCACCCGCCCGAGTGTTTGATTGTTGAACGAAAGTTGCGTTTTACTATTTTTTTCTTTGTTCACATTTTGTTTTGTTTTTGATGTTGCACTTCCCTCCCTTGTGATTGTGAGCCGCCCTGAGTCCCCTCAGGGAAAAGGGCGGCCTATAAATTTTAATAAATTCAAATTCAAATTCAAATTCAAATTCAAATTCCTTTATTTATCCTTATCCCAGACAGGGAATAAAACAAAATCTCCATGGCAAGGGAAAAGAGGCTACTTGGAGTGGACACAGGCCAGGAATAGGAATAGGTAATTACCGGTACCTCACAATCCCTTCACATACAAATAATGCCAGTATTTTATCTACTGGATTTCATTTAATTTGAGCCAGTAAATTGGCTTTAGAAATCCTTTCAATGGAGAAGATGTGCACAACATGACGTCCCTGTATTTCTTTATTTACAAACAGGTTGAGGGGTATATGTATAAATGCCCTCATTTTCATTGTACAATTATCTCTCCAATGGTCTGCAGCTTCTTTCCCTTCTCAAACATTATATCCAAGAGAAGAGATCATGAGGGAACAATATTACCATCACAGTTAAGGGGGAAATCCATCCCTTGAGAAATTCTTTGAAGGAAATCATCTGTTCAATTTTTCTGCCTACAGATCTGGTGAAGAATTTTGAAAGACCTTTTGGGTCCCACTCTATTTATACATTATGTTGGCAGACGGAGAGTTTATTCGCCATTTCAAAAGTGATCTCGCACTTTTTCATTTTGATTACAGGAAGCCAGCATTAATTAGAAAATTGTAATTTCCTACAGCAGTGCAAATCTTAACTTGCATTGCTTCTGATTGAAGCACATATTTGAAATGGTTGTGTAGAGCAACATTGTGCCCTGTTTTCTTAGAGTGAAGTGAAATCACCATGTTGTTCTATATTGATCTCCTTTGCAACACTCTCTCTTCTTCGGTGAGTGAAGGATAATAGTGGTCTTTTCCCACAGTAGACATGGTGGAAGCAAGAATGTTTGCAAAGATAGAAGGGCATGGTGAGTGATATTGGCATAAACAGAATTTATCTATACTTCCTATAGTGAGCCATGGTGGCATAGTGGTTAGAATGCAGTATCACTGGCTAATTCTGCTGACTGCCAGCAGTTCGATTATCACTGGCTCAAGGTTGAGTCATCCTTCCATCCTTGGTAAAATGAGCACCCAAATTGTTGGGGGCAATATGCTGACTTTGTAAACCACTTAGAGAGGGCAATAAAGCACTGAGAAGCAGTATATAAATCTAAGTGCTATTGCTATTGCTATTTTTTAACCTCGTGCCTTTAATTTCTTTGGGTGTGAAGAACTAAGACTGAGAAAGCTATGAAACATCCATTAAGTGGGGGACTTGAAGAAGCAATTATAAAATTCAGAGATTCAGAGAAGGAAGAATGAGAAAGCTTCAAAATAATTGTAACTTGATTATGGTTAGCATAAGATGGGACAGAGAGAAACTGATCAGTTTTTTAAAAAGGTGATTCTTTGCAAAAAAATAAAATAAAACAATAGTCCTACCATCTCAGGAGAGTCTAGTTCTTCATCTCATCTAGCCCAGATTTCTGACATTGGTTAATTATTACTTATTTCCTTTCTGCATTTAGCATTACATTGCTTATCTTGAATATAATAATTGGAATATGGTTATATGCCATATATAACACTTGCAAAGTAGCAATATCATAACCTCAAAGAAAGCAAGTTTCTTTCAGAGTTTTACTCCAAAACAATTATACTATTTCTATAAAAGAAGCACTAAAATTATTTTATTAAGCCAGGCTTTGTTGATCTCAATTTTATCCTTTAAAACTGTTAACATGTTCAGGGACCTCTCTTCATCATGATCACACTTTACTGGTAGGCTTTTCTGACTATTTGCCTGATCTTTTGGTTCAGATCTAAAATAACAGGATTGATGTTTAGGTCTTCAGCCTCTTCCAAAGCTTAACAGAGCTTTAGTTATCTGTTCCCAGGCTGAAACTGGCAATCTGAGAAGATTCCTGGATAGTACACAGAATATAATAGTGAGCTCAAAGCGTAAACATGTAGGCCTGGTTGTTTTTGCCTGACAAGAGAAGATTTATGGGATGAAGAGTTTTCTATTTGTTAGCTAAGAGGAGGTAAAGAGATCTCAGAATTGTTTATGCTTGATAGCAATAGCAATAACACTTAGACTTATATACTGCTTTACAGCCCTTTCCAAGTGGTTTACAGAGCCAGAATATTGCCCCCAACAATCTGGGTCCTCATTTTACCCACCTCGGAAGGATGGGTGGCTAGATCAACCTTGAACCTGGTGAAATTCGAACTACCGAACTGCTGGCAGCCAGCAATCAGCAGAATTAGCCTGCAGTACTGCATTCTAACCACTGCACCACTATGGCTCATGAGGAGGGTCAAATGTAGTTTTCTGGGGAGATGGGTATTCTTTTTATATCTAAATTTTATTTCTTTTCACCTTTTTATATTTTTTCTCTTCTAATTTTATGCTGTTTTATGGTTCTGTTTAAAACTAATGAAATTATATTTTTTTTAAAAAAGAATGGCAACTTTGAAGAACTATTCTGAGTTGGGAGAATGCATGTATGATGGACATTTTAGTTCAAAAATTGAATTATGTAAGTTGTAAACCAGTTTTGGTTTCTATATACCCTAAATTTCTGGATATTTTTTTTTTAAAAAAGAACAAGTGGCATTAAAGGTTTCATAAATACCTTCCGTAAAAACCATTGGGATGACAATATTACGGTATATCCACATGGGACAAAAATATGTGAAGAACATTCTGCTTTAACAAATTCAAAAATGGGATTTCAGATTAAAATAAATTTGCTGTCTAAACAAAGTGATAAATAAGTTTCCAACCTGCTCTATTGATTGCATTATGCATTGGTAATAAAAAAAGTTCTAATATGTGTGTGTGTGTGTGTGTGTGTGTGTGTGTGTGTATGTGTATATATATATATATAGATAGATAGATAGATAGATAGAGAGAGAGAGAGAGAGAGAGGGAGGGAGGGAGGGAGGGAGAGAGAGAGAGAGAGAGAGAGAGAGAGAGAGAGAGAGAGAGAGAGAGAGAGAAAGGGTTAACTAAAACACATGTAAATGAAAACTAATAATATTTCAAAGATCAAGATTTCAAATGAACTCTTCAAGTTGTCATTGACACCTGATGACCATGTAAAATTTTTGGCAGCTATTTTAGAGTAGTTTGCAATTGCTTGCATTTTTGACATTCCAGATGAGCCTACAATTCTGGTATTCAGGGAAGGTTTCCTATTTACGTACCGGGATGGGATTCAAAAATGTCAGCAATGGGTTCTCTGCCCAGTTGCTGGGTGGGCATGGGCATGGTGGGCATGGCCTAGTTGGCCTCCCACACCACAGTGGGGAGGGGGCATTTTTGCCTTCCCCAGGCTACGGAAGCTTTCCTCGAGCCTCTGAGAGGGTGAAAACTGCCTCCTCTGGGCTCGGGACACTCCTGAGGGATCCCAGGGTGGGATCTGGAATTTCTCCGAACTGGCCATAACGTTAGCTATGGGTTCTCCTGAACCCAGGTGAATCCATAGCAGCCCACCCCTAGCCAGGCCTAATCCTGTTTTTTACTTCTTTTTATGCTCAGACAACTTGGCCACATGCAAGCATCTGCTTAACCATATTCTTCTACAATTATTCTTTTGGATGTGAATTGTATGTTGTTCCTGGAACTTAGTCAAAGTATATTCCTGCTCATTAATACACTATTCTCACCTTTCTCGATATTCAGACTTGCATTCCAACAGTTAGTATAGATATATTTCTTAGTTGATGGACTTAATTTCTGACTAATAGAACATTCTTATTGGATGCTTAGATTTCTGTGAACGTTGCAAGAACATTCTGGGCAACCAAGTATATGTGGCTCAATCATGACAGCATTCAGTCGAATTCTCAGATGAACAGCAGGAAATTAGAGCTAATTCACAGCTTAGTCTCCTAAATAAGAATTCCATGAATAGGAGCTTCCACTGGACAGGCCTCGTTGACACTTGTGGATGAAGAGCTTGATTCCAGCCCCATGTTTATTAAACGAGGCAGCTGCTGCCGCATTTACAGATCTTTGTTTTCTTAACAGCGAGGTACAAGAAAAGTAATGTCTTCTTCCTCCCAATCATTGCTCTTCTTTTTATAGAGTGGCTACTTTCTGCTAGCTTTTCTTCTCCAAATTCAGAAATATAGGGCCAAAGATAGCAAAGAAAAGAAAATAGCTAGGATATAATCCACCATATTTTTATCCAAAATGCTTTAACCTTTTTGCAAGTCCACCATATATGGTAATATGTAGCATCAGTACAATCACACCTCCAGCATTTAGGTTGTAAATTTGGATAATTGCAAGCCAATTTTTTAGGATCTAAGTGCCATCTATAAAACATCTTATAAAAGTTCTCTCTGAGGTTTTGGGCTTGTGTAAATGTTACATTTCTTACCCATATTTTTTTCCCAAGTGTCCAACATTATTGGTTCTTCAAAATTTTGTGCCCACTTTATCATACAGTCTTTAACTAATTCTGTTTCAGAATCCATTTCTATTACAACATTATATAACCTTTTTATGTGCATTTGGCTTTGATCCCTGATTTGTTTTAGTAGATTGTCCTCATTTTGCATGATACCAATTTTCTGATCTCTTTTCCATCTAGCCTGCAACTGTCCATACTGAAACCATGTTTGGATTACCTTCTCCTCTTTTAATACATTCAAGGGTTTTAACTGAAACACAGCTCTTTCTATAGTAAGAAGCTGTCTATATGTAGTTACATCATGTTTTTGTACTATACTTACGTTCTCTATTGCATGTCTGGGAATTGCCCAGATAGGTATCTTATCATTTAATTTATATTGATATTTTTTTCCAGACATGCAATAAAGCATTCCTTAATATATGACTTTTGAATGTCATAGAAGGTGGAATAGCCAGGGTAGCATGTTGCTGGGACAGAGATTCAAAAGGCAGCCGGGGGGGGGGGGGGGGAAGCATGAGTAATGTGCACTTCAGCTTGTGGATCAATAATATATATCAGCGCTATGGTAGGAAAAAAATAGGACAAACATAATCTGAATTGCATACATCAAGATAACGCCCAGATGGAATCAAAAGAGTTAGGTTTGGTGTTTTTTTCCCCCCTGCAATTTAATGATAAATTGGATTTTTGCAGCTTAGGTACAAAAGCTCTACCAAAAGAACCATAATATAGAGGATTTACAATATGCAATAATGTCAGCTAGAAAACATATATAGGTGGCGGGGAGTGATTCAGAGATGCACTAAAAAAAATCAGCAGCAGATCTTGAAGGCAAGTATTTCAAGTAAGGGCAGTTGGTAGGAAGACAGAAACCTTGGCTTAATAAAAGGGGAGAAGGGTAGGGTATCCTCACATGACATTATTTTGAAGCAATTGTAGCAGAAACATGTAAATCAGAGCACAATACAACTGGCCTGATAACAACGGCAGTTAGAATCTATTTTGCTGGGGGTCAAGGAAGAAGATCTGGAAAATGCATGTTTGGAAAAACTTTGCAACAACTTTCCCTATAGTTTTGAAGTCAAGGAATACATAGGAAAATAATATTTTTCTTTGCTTCCAATAGAACAGCTATGTAGAGCATTGTTCTATAACAGGGGTGTCAAACTCATGGACCATGGCCCTGCTGCATCATCCCCCCAGTGGTGGGTTTCAAAAATTGTTTGAACCTACTCTGTGGGTATGGCCTCCTTTGTGGGAGTGGCTTGCCGCCCATGTGACCGGATGGGAGTGGCTTGCTGCCCATGTGACCGGATATGAAGATGCCGACGACACTTGTCAGAACCACCTTAAATTACCTCACACGCAGCACTGGCATGCATAAGAATATGATGTAAACTTGTTTTTTAAAAGGCATCTTTGGTTTGCGTTAAAACAACTTCAACACACGCAATGTTCTGATTTCACCACAAATGCAGTAGTCATCCTTACTTTTCACAGAGGCACTGAGTTTTATAAATATGAGCATGATAGTGTAGAATAATCATATCCAAGGACCAGTGGTGGGTTTCAAAAAAGTTTGGAACCTCTTCTGTAGGTGTGGCCTGCTTTCCGGGTCCACTGGTGGAAACTCTTCTAACCGGTTCGGTAGATTTGACGAACCGGTTCTACTGAATAGTTGTGAACTGGTAGGAACCCACCTCTGCATCCTCCCCACATTATAGCGAAGGGGAAGAGGTTGTGATTCATCACGTGATGACAACGTATCATTGCGCGTTTGACATCTCTGTTCTATAATGAAGGATGCAAAACAATGTGATTCTGAAAAGATGCCAGGGAGTGGATTACTCTTTGTCAATACATTATCATGGTGGACTCTATATGTGGGGTCTCCAGCCACATATGCTCAAAATCCCTACTTCTAGAATCAACTTATTTTTTTCTAAAGCTTATTTTAAATAGAAATCCAGAATCTACAAGTACCATAGAACTTTCAAATGAAGTAGGATTTATCACCAATTTCATTTCATGGAAGAGGAGCAAATGTGGACTAGTCTAGTTTCAGGTCCTGAAATTAGCTTCCTGGCTAGTCAGCAAATGAACAGAAATCATTTTGTAATCAGTAGTCCATGGATAGAAAGCAATTATCTTCACTTCCATTAAAAAAAGCTAGATATGTCTTCAATTCCAATCTACGTCTCTATAATTGTTAAAATGATGCAAGCATAATCTCAGTAGCTAGGCTATTCTTCCAAAAATTAAACCAAGGCATGATAAAGGTAAAAGTGATCTAGCTTAGTAATAGAGCATATTTGCCTGCGTGGGAAAGGCTTTGATTTCAATCTGGTATTCTGAAACGAGGCTAGGAAAGAACCCTGCCAGAAATAAGGATGTACTCCCAAGGTAGACTCCTGATACCCCTTTTCTTCAAGACCCCCAAAGCAATTGGGGACCTGTTGTTTAATTTTAACTCCAGTGCAGTCCACCTGTGACACAATCAATGGATAGCATTATAGACTGTATACTAGGTTGGACAGATCAATGCATTGAAGAAATATGAAATCATTGCTTCTGTAGGATCATTGCTTTAGTTAATACTATAATAAAACGGTTCACTGACAAATGCACGCTAGACAAAAACGTGCCGACAAAAGCGCGCCATCAACAAACAATATAGTGAGATGTGAAAACATTATAACCCTAACCCTAACCCTAACCCTAACCCTAAACCTAACCCTAACCCTAACCCTAACCCTAACCCTAACCCTAACCCTAAGCGTGCTTTTGTGGGCACAATTTTGACGTCACGGTTTTGTCGCCGCAGTTTTGTCAGCACGCATTTGTCTAGCGCGCATTTGTCAGGTCACCTTTACAAGCTGTATTTTAGGAGAGGGAGGGAGGAGTGAGGGAGGGAAGGAGGGAAGGAGGGAAGGAAGGAAGGAAAGAAGGAGGGAGGGAGGGAAGGAAGGGAGGAAGGAAGGAAGGAAGGAAGGAAGGAAGGAAGGAAGGAAGGAAGGAAGGAGAGGTGGGTTCCTACCGGTTCGGACTGGTTTGGCGAAGTAGGTAGTAACTCGGCTGCCCATGCACCCAAACATGTTCTATCATCTTATTTTTTGCTTCTGAGCATGCACATAAGCATGTGCACATAGCGCATCAAGTGCGCATAGCATGTGTGCGCCCGAACAGCGTCTCTGAACAAGCTAGAAGTAAAAGAATCAGGAGCCACCCCTGGAGGGAAGGTGTTGCTAGTCTGCAATGTTTATTTAGATTGTGAATATTTCAGTCACAATATAAGCAAGGGGGACAAGGTAGCAAGAAAGGCACAGCATTTTTCAACTACAACGAATGTCTATCTCCTTACACAAACTAAATAGAAGCATTCAAACAAAGGGAGGCATTTCAGAACAGCTAGGACAGCCTCAAAAATTCAAAGTGGGAGAGCTGACAATCAGTCCCCTTGTTTGAACAATGATCCAGAATACTTTGTAAAAGAAATAGCTAATAACCCCAAATCCTTTGATTTTTTTTTAAAAAAACCTATGCCATTCTCATTTTCTGTGAAATGCTAAGCCGATCACCCCTTGAAACATTTATGCTAGGATATCAACTAATCACTCAGAAATTCATATCCTCACAAAATCTACACATCCACTTGTGAAGATAAATGTTACATGCATTTAGGGATACTTGAGGGCTTCAATCTCTGTAACTTTCCTTATGAACGGATCTCATTCTTACCTCTCAGAATAATGTGAAGATCACTTGTGGAATGTTTTAATACAGTTCCCCGAATAGGTTTAAAAATGGATAGTTAGAACTTTGTGCAAAGTAAAAAAAGAAGCAAATTAATACAGAAATAGGATAGAATACATTTATATGGAAATATAAATGCCCTTGAAGAGTGTTCGAAGACTTCAGCTAGTCCAGAATGCAGCCACGCGAGCGATTGTGGGTGCACCTAGGTACACCCACGTCACACCTATCCTCCGTGAGCTGCACTGGCTACCCATTAGTCTCTGAATCCACTTCAAGGTGCTGGTCGCTACCTATAAAGCCCTACATGGCATCGGACCTGGGTACCTGAGAGACCGCCTCCTGCCGATTACCTCCCTCAGACCGATAAGATTTCACAGGTTAGGTCTCCTCCGTATTCCATCTGCCAGCCAATGTCAGCTGGCGACTCCCCGGGGGAGAGCCTTCTCTGTTGCAGCTCCAGCCCTCTGGAATGACCTCCCCGTGGAGATCCGGACCCTTACTACCCTCCTGGCCTTCCGCAAAGCCACCAAGTCCTGGCTGCTCCAGCAGGCCAGGGGGCTTGTGAAACACCCAACCCCACGGAAATTGTGAATGTTGCGCCTTTTTTAAAGTGTTGTCTTGTCTATTTATCCCCTTTCCCTTGTCTGTTGTGAGCCGCCCGGAGTCCTCCGGGAGTGGGCGGCATACAAGACAAATGAAATGAAATGAAATGAAATAAGTCTGGATACATAGATCAGAAACAGACTGGCTGCAGGAAATCCTATAAAACCAAGATTTTTTTCCCCCCAAATATGCATTGATATGAGTGCTTGATTTATTTCTAATGATCATTTTGACTATTTTCATATATGGTGTGGCTAATGTTTTTTATGAGTGGGGATTATTGTTTGTGAGCTTGGGCATTACGGTTTGTTTGTTAAATTCTGTTGAATCCTTGTACATTGGCCAGAATATATTGTGCCCATTGATGTGACCACAACAGTACAGAGATCAAAAGCAACAAACAAAATGATTTTAGTGTATTATCTGAATATGGGAATCATCACTCAGTCTCCACGAATATCTAAGGGAACCCTCTGCTGCCTACATCATTAGCATGTTTAGTAAAGTAACAATCTTTTTTTCTCAAATGAAAGTTGTAGCACTTTTTGGTACATAAATTACATGCACATACATAAAGCAATCATCTTATCCTTACAGAATAGAAATAAACACACACACATAAAATAGCCTTTTGGTTGATTAGTGCATTATGGTTTGGAATCTTCTCCTTTCCTAGAAGACTTTGAGCAGCCCTGATTCCAGGTTTCTCTTTACTTTTCTTCGGGGGAGGAAGGTTGATTTCATTTTATGATTGTTGATGCTTCTACTTTGTTGTCTAAAATACAAAGTTATTATAAAATGTATTGTATTTTTTTTAAAAAAAAATATAAAATTGATGTCTGGCCACACTTTTCCTCCCTGTCCTCCCCCTCCCCCTCCTCCTTTATTTTCCTGCAAGAACAGGGTCCACTGTTTGAATTTTTAAAAAATGTAGCAACTGCATGCCTGCATTAACATTTCATGTCCGTATAGGCTTACCAGCCACTTGTGGACACATTGTGGTCAGCCCACAACCTGATAGATGTCAAGGTCCTCTTTGAACACGATGGACGCACATCATCAACAACACATGAAAATGGTGACACTCTAGAAGATAATATTAAATCAGCAAAGCTCTGTAAGTTAATTAAGAAAGATGAATCTAGGAAGTTACTGAAGAATAATGAAGAATTACTGTTTGGCTGCGTAAGAAAATGATAGACAATAAGCCATTCAGAGGAAAAAAGCAAACTCACTGCTGGTATTTTAATGCTAGTAATTTATTTGGTGAATATGTGCTAATATGTTTGTGTGTAGAGTTTGAATATTAATTTTTTTTAATGCTTTAGATGATCAGATAAATGCAAACATGAGGTTCATTACCAAGTCCCTGATGAATTCAGATAATAATAAAAAAATGTTGAGGATAGATATAGATATATAGATGATATATAGATATATAGATATATAGATATATAGATATATAGATATATAGATATATAGATATATAGATATATAGATATATAGATATATAGATATATAGATATATAGATATATAGATATATAGATATATAGATATATAGATATATAGATGGAGATGGAGATGGAGATGGAGATGGAGATGGAGATGGAGATGGAGATGGAGATGGAGATGGAGATGGAGATAGAGATAGAGATAGAGATAAAGATAGATAGATAGATAGATGATAGATAGATAGATAGATAGATAGATAGATAGATAGATAGATAGATAGATAGAGATAGAGATAGAGATAGAGATAGAGATAGAGATAGAGATAGAGATAGAGATAGAGATAGAGATAGAGATAGAGATAGAGATAGAGATAGAGATAGAGAGAGAGAGAGAGAGAGAGAGAGAGAGAGAGAGAGAGATCAAAGGACAAAATATAATAGGAATGTTATTTGGAGTACAGGACAAGCAAAGCAAAGAAACTGGGTTCTTCTATCTTAATAGTCATTGTAATTGATTAATTGACTAAATATTACTGATTATATGATTAATCTGTAATTTCCTGAGCCTTTTATTTCAAGTAGTACCACAGAGCATGGGTCCTCAAACTACGGCCCGTGGGCTGCATGCAGCCCGCCAAAGCCATTAATCTAGTCCACACAGGACCACGAGGCTGCCTCACTCACATCGCCCCACCCACCCTTTGGCCGAGTGCACAGACACTCCAAGAGGCCAAAAAACAGGTCCTCCCCCACCTCCAGAACATAGAGAAAGAGAGAGAGAAAGACAGAGAGACAGTGGTAGAGAGATAGAGAAAGAGACAGAGAGAGACAGAAAGAGAGAGAGACTTGTCAATTGCAAGCTCCTTGGGGCTGAGAAGAATTAAGGCAAAACTGAGTTTCCTGAAGTGGACCACTAGATTCCTAAACAACTGAAAAAATGATCTAGTAAAAATAAGTCAACCAAAAGAGCAACATGCAAACAAAAGCAAATTAAACACACCCCGGAGCAAAACAAATTAAAGTTTAATGGACTGTTAAATTCACCATGCCCACCTAGTCACATGATCTGGCCATGCCCACCCACCCAGCCAGCCCAGCCCCCAATAGTCTGAGGGACCATGAATTGGCCCCCTGCTTAAAAAGTTTGATGACCACTGCCATAGAGTGTTAAAAAACAGAGTTCACAAAAATTAAATTCAGTGCATCTTACTAATGAATTAAGAAACTGCCTAAGTAAATATTTCCCTTCCTTTGTCCAAAGCACTTCCTTGAGTGTCCAGACAGCACATAGGCAGACAATTACATCTCGCTATAACTTTAAACTGCTCCTCTATCACATTTGTCCGGCATATATATTGGTAAACTCAAAATTACAATTACCTTAAGTACCTCTTTTTAAATTAAATTTTAATAGCTTTTATTAGCTCACTCAGAAGATCATTTTTCTCTGATGTACAACACGAAAAGTGCTTTCTCTTCCCCCCCCCCGCCCAATGCGCATAGTAAATGGCTGGTGATGGAGAAGTCAGCTTTTTTTAGTGTCAGCACTGTTAAGTGGGCCTTTGCCTGGATAGAAACGCTTGACAAATCCAATCTTGAAGAATTCCCACGTGAAACAACCGACTGCACCTTTTGCATTAATGAGCAGGGCTCTTTTAGGTTATGTTGCAGAAAATATAAATTCAAGAGAACGTTCATCTTTTAAAATATGCAAATTGCTATAGAAACAACAACAACAAAAAAGGCCCTTTCTATCTCACCTGAACTTTACTTTTCTATAAAGAGGAATCAATGACGGATTGATAAAACACAAAGAAGATCCTCTTTTGAGGTGTTCTAATGTTTACAGTTCTAATTTCTTGGTGACCTGAAGGTTTTCTAATTGTTTTAAAACCACTAGAGTTTAAAACCACCACCATGATTTGGCAGAGGTTCTGGCAGAAGAAAACTCATACTACATGACATCGGTTATTGTGAGTTCAAAAGGGGTGGGAGCGCATGGATCCAATTAAATGTGTAAAATTATTTTGAACATCTCTTTTTCTAGCCTCTCATATCTAATGTTAGGATACCTGAGGCAGGTACTTCAGATTGTTGGGATCAGATCAACTGGGATGTTTCAAGTATTTCTGAAAAAAGCACTTGCCAGGACAAATTAATGGGAATACAAAGGGCTTAACTTCAAGTATTATTCACTTCTAACTTTCTCTACAATCAGGACCCACCCTAAGACAGGTAAAGAGCTTCAGTACCTTCTTCTCATCCATATGCTAAACTGACTATATTGGCAGTTGAGGGTCAATGCCCCATGCTGAGTCGAATTGGTGATAGAAGAGAATATTGAACTGTCAATGTTCAACTGTCCATGAATTGTTGGTAATGAAATGCTTTTCATTTTGTAAGTCACCCAGAATGGCAAGATGGGCAGCATATATAGGAGCCGAGGTGGTGCAGTGGTTAGGGTGCAGTACTGCAGGCCACTTCAGCTGACTATTATCTGCAGTTCAGCAGTTCTAATCTCACCGGCTCAAGGTTGACTCAGCCTTCCAGCCTTCCGAGGTGGGTGAAATGAGGACCCAGACTGTGGGGGCGATATGCTGACTCTATAAACTGCTTAGAGAGGGCTGAAAGCCCTATGAAGCGGTATATAAGTCTAACTGCTATTGCTATTGCTATATGATAAATGAATAAACTCATCCCTACATCTGGGACAGCAAGGTGTGCTTAATAAACCCAATGGTATGCATTTATCTCTTTGATTAAACATATTACTACTTCTTCCTAGCATTTTACACCTGAAATTTTCACCCCCGAGTGCTTAACAATGTGGCCACCCCCAGTTTGAATGTAGATTCGACTATTGAATGATTAATAATGATTAATAATAAGGCTAACAAGCTAATAATAAATGTTAACTGTAATGTGTGAGGATCCATTAAAAAGGTCAGCGTACAAAGAATAAAAGAAAAAAAGGTATTCAAGTATTCTCAACACAGATTTAGATAAGGGATGGAATAATATTATGTTACTTCCATAAATTCAATGGTTGATGAACAATGATCCATGACTTTTCTTACCATGTAATTTGATGTGGGAACTGCCTAAAGAAGATCCTTTCTTTCAAGAACAAATTATGTTTCAGGACTAAGAAGCCATTCCAAAGCACTAATATTGCTATCAATGTCTAGTCAATTTCTCTTGATTTATTTTGCTGTCACTCTGGGTTTCTTTTCTGAAATTAAAACTGCTAATGTTTAAAATAGCCTTTAATGAACTCAAAGCATCTGCTCTTAACTGGCTGCTCATTGAAAGTGAAACTCTTTTAGAAGAGTTTGGCTGGATGATAGAAGATTGGCCCAAAAGAAAAACACCTATATTTCACTGCCACCGCCATCCACTGGCTCTCTGTGGGGTTCTGCAAGCTTTCAAGGGGGGTAGCACTGGCGCCGGAGACTTAGTTTAGTTTAGTTTAGTTTCCTTTATTTGTATGCCGCCCTTTTCCCTGGGGGGACTCAGGGTGGCTCACAATTCAAAAAGGGGGGGGGAGACAAACAGTAGACAATACAACATGTTAAAAAAAGAGCACAACAGTCACACAGTTCGGGTGGGGCTACAATCTTAACCCCAGGCCAGCCGGGACAGCCAGATCTTTAAAGCGGCGCGGAAGGACTGGAGGGTGGTGAGGGTCCGAATCTCCACGGGGAGTTCATTCCAAAGGGTCGGAGCAGCCACCGAGAAGGCTCTCCTCCCCTCCTTACTTTTCCATCTCTGCAATCTTTCTGAGTCTTCTCTCCTCCCTGGATAGATCTGTTGAGCAGCCAGGGCTCAGGACCTTGGAGAGCAGCTCTGGTTAGCCCAGAACACTAAGGCAGAGTCAGTTTAATGTCAGTGTTCCAAGTAATACACCCATAGAAAGCAGAACTTTGAGGCAGGTAGATTCCTCAAAGAACAATTTATTGGATAAATCATATTGCCACAACTGGTGAAAACTGACTCTAAAAGTTCCCGCAGTTTAGACCTCATTAAAAAGTGAAAGTTCCCCCTTCCCCCAAGTCATCAGTCACATGATGTCTAATAGAGGTGCGGGCTGGTTGCTTGGTTACTCCACTCCTCCTCTCCCCAGCCCCTGTTACAATGTCCTTGGTTCCCACAGGAAAACTTTCTCTTTTGACTATAAACCACAGATATCTATTTTTTTTCTCCTCCCTGCCTCTTCTTCTTCCTTGTGGCAACCCTGAAGCCTCCAAGATGACTTCAGCCAGGTTCACTTCAAGGATGGGCAGCAGGTTTGAATGCAATAGGATTCTCCCACTTACTTGGCCTACAATGCTACTGCCATATGTCCTAGAGCAATAAATCTCAAGTTTCAATATAGAAGCTGAGACATTCCACAAGAACTCACTTCCTAGACAGTGAACATTTAGGAAAAGAGAAAGCAAGAGCAGGCTACCTCAGGTCCTTTTGAAACTAAACATACCTATTAAAACTTACAATTGCTGCATTCTATACATGCTGCGAAGAATGTGGCAGCTAATCTCCTGGATTGTGTACCAGCTTGTGGCTGAAGGTGGACAAAGGCTTATATTATACTACATTTGTTAATCTGCTTACTGATGCAAACTCTTTGTGAATGGCTATGGATAATAATTCAATTAACACAGCCCTAGCCTTTCTATTCATTTTACTTCCCTTTGATTTACAGCTGTTCTCCTCACAACTGTGAAAATATGTATATGCATATTAAAAGATAACACAATGCGAAGCTTATATATTTCATACTATGATGATGGATATACATGGGAAATGTGTGTGTTATATTGGTATTAAATGAATGCAGAAATTCCATTGTAATGAAGGCATTCTTAAACTAGGGGTTATGATCTCAGTGGAAAGTCACAACCACTTAGAGAGGATAGTTATTTTTTAAAATGCTTCAAGCACAATAGTAAGGCTCAGACTTTTGAATACAGTATCACTAAGCTAAAGAATCTACCTGCCATTTGTTGCTTCTCCCAACAGAGGAACCAGGCTTTTATAAATGACCAACAACATTGCATTTTTTAAGATTATAACTTATCTTCTAGAACTTTATTTTGTTGAACTTCTTTTGGGAATATTTTTTGGGGGGCTCTCTAACACAACAAATGTGTCAGCCTCTGTTTTGCTGCCTGCTTTCGGCTGCCATTGAAATGGGGCATGGGCATGGTATTTGGGTGGGGAAGTGTTCAGTGCAGGAATGACTGTAAAAGGGGAGTTGTTCTCACCATCTACTGCACATGTTGCAGATAGAGGAGTTGCTGCCAAGGTCAACTGTCCGGCATACCAACCTGAGGATGCTTTTTGAAGATGTCTCCCACATAACACCTGTGGGGTGTGCGGATTGGATTATGGGATGGGGTTACCAAAGGGAGGGGGTTGGGTCACATATTGATATCTATGATTATGCACGCTTTTGCCTCAGATCTTGCTTTGCCTAGCTGCTATCTACTCTTGACCAGTAAAAGTACTCTTAATTCTGCAAAATGGAGTTGAGTGGTTTCTTTCTTGGTTACTGAGGGAGGCCGCCGTGACAAAATATTTAATACATTGTTTCATATTTTTAGCCATTCAAATGGAAATGCTCTGATTGGATGGTACAATGACCAACATTTTGGCAGAATCAGTAAATGGTCATCACATCCTATTTGGATGATTTGGGTGAATCAATGTTCTCTACGATTTCTGCTATAAAAAGCAATATCAGTTAAAAAGATCAAGAGGTTCAAAGAAAATAGAGAATGACCTTGAGGAAGATCTGCCACCAAGGGAACAATCAGATAAGCAGGGCATGAGCTAGGGCTAAGAAACTAATCTGAGGGGGGAGAGATCTTAGACAAGCCTCTCCTTAGTTCATTCAATGAAAAAGTGTGGGAGGACAAAGCACATACACACTTGCAAGATTGTCTTGGATCAGTGACGTGCGGTGAGGTTTATGGCTGGTGAGGCAGTCCTCTCCCCTGACACCCCACTGACTAAAGCACTTTCTTTCGCCCACCTGAGCTGGCTGCAGAGCTCAGGCGGGCTGCCGTGAGCTCAGGCGGGCTGCCGTGAGCTCAGGCAGGCGATAGAAAGCGTTTTAGTCAGTGGGGTGTCGGGGGAGATGAGAGAATGCCTGAGCATTGCATTTATTAAAGAAAAAAGAAAAAAGAAAATTTGAAGGAAAAGAGGGAGCGTGGGGTGGGGGTGGGAGGCATCAGAAATGGAGAAAGAGAGGAGGAAGAGGGAGCGCGACACTGCAGCTTTAAACAGAATGACAGAGTTGAAGCCTCTAAAAATGCGCCCTCTACTATGAGGCAGGAGAATTGCATGCCTCAACTACCTTGGGATTTTTTTAGGCTTTTAACCCTCGCTTAACTCTGCTCGAGCACCTAAAAAGTCAGACTAGATGAGGCATGCAGTTCTCCTGCCTTATAGTAGAGAGCGCATTTTTAGAGGCTTTTTTAAACAGGCAGTCATTCACGGTGTGGCAGCAGCTGGCTAGCCTAACCTCAGCACTCGCCTTTTCCCCTTTACATTTTTTTTTCCTTTTCACAATTGACAGTGGTGAGGCTGTGCCTCCCCTGCCTCTCCTGACTGCACGCCACCGTCTTGGATGTTATAATAAAACTAATCCTGACCTGTATGACCTTTATTCCTTGTAAGATTGACAAGGGACATATTTATTTGTTGTCTATCTGTAACTTTAATGAAACAATCAGTTTTATTGAGAGGGGGGAATCACAGATTTGGGGAGTTGCAGTTCCATGAAGTGCACGAGTTCTTGAAGTAATGATTTTAATAAATCAAAGATAAGACACTAGAAGTCCCACTATTTTAAATTAGAATTATGAACACTCATGAATGGAACTGGAAAATAACGTGACCCATCAAAACCGCGCTCGACTAAGCCGCGCCCGATTAAACCGCGTCGCTGACGTCATCAACAGGGCGACAACAGCCAGCACGGAGAAAGAAGGGCGCTTTAAATAGCGCTTTGAAAGCAAGCCGATTCAACTTAAGGTAAGGGTTAGGTTTGGGTTAGCTTTAGGGTTAGGTTTAGGGTTAGGTTTAGGGTTAGGTTAAGGGTTAGGGTTAGGGTTAGGGTTAGGTTAAGGGTTAGGATTAGGATTAGGTTTAGGGTTGGGTTAAGGGTTAGATTTAGGGTTAAGTTTAGGATTAGGTTTATGGGGGTTAGGTTTAGGTTTATGGGGGTTAGGTTTAGGTTTAGGGGTTAATTTTAGGTTTAGGGTTTACAGTGTGCTTCTGTCTCTGCGCTGTTGTCGCCCTGTTGATGACGCGGGCGCGGTTTAGTCGAGCACGGTTTTGTGGTGGAACCGGAAAATAATTGCTTTGGCTGGATATATATATATTTTTTAAAAAGCATTCATATTTGAATCAAATGAAATGCTATCTTCCAATATGCAGAAAAAAGACGTGCATATTTTTTTCCGGTCAACTGAAGAGAGTGAACTGACTGGTGTTCTCCTTTGGGAGACATCTAGGGAAGCACATGACTTCATCAGGAAATATTTATAAGCAATCAACATGATCAAATTGTTTAAAACCACTTAAAAGAAGATTTGATAGAGGAAGAACAGCATTAAAGCTCACATATTTTGGTTCCTAATTTTGGTACTTCAACAGACAAAGGCATTTTGATATTGGAGAGGAACACTAAATGTTCCCTAGATACAAGGCGCAGAGCCAACAGAGTTCTTATGCATTCAGAAAAACAAATTACCAGTAAAATTTCCCAAAAACAATTAGGAGCTGCGTATTATGAAATACACTGATTTTGAAAGCAGAGGAATGATACCTATTCCTTATTCCTATCATGAAGCATTAAGATACACAGCTAGCCAAAGCATCTTGCCACTTGGAGGACAAATCTTTTGACAATGCCAAATGCTGATTATGTACAGTTAAGGAGTAAAGTGTAGGTCACCAAAAATGGAATATAAACAGTGCCATGGTAAGGGTTGTAAAATTGCCCATTGCAATTCATGTAGAATATTTAGTTTTACCATATGCAGAAACTACTGGGACATGTGCCTAAATGCAATACTGCAGGCTAATTCTGCTCACATTGCCACGAGTTCGATTCCTTCGATCCTGACCGGCTCAAGGTTGACACAACCTTCCATCCTTCTGAGGTCAATAAAATGAGGACCCAGATTGCTGGGGGCAATATGCTGAGTCTGTAAAACACTTAGAGAGGGCTATAAAGCACTAGGAAGCAGTATATAAGTCTAAGTGCTAGTGCTAAATATAGATTGCAAAATGATAGCACTTAGAACAGAATGCACTAGACATTACTGATATAGGAAACAAAAAAAAAGGAGAGGCTTATTGATATGGCAATACCTGGAAACAGTTGAAAGCAACCGGAGAAAATTTCAACATATTGCAATTTACAAATGGAAGTCGAAAAATTATTGAGGAAAACAATGATTTCCATGCCTCTATAACCAGAGCCTTAGGGGCAACAGGAGTCAGCAAATGTTTAGGAATGTTAAATTTACCCAACTTGATACCACTCCTTTTGCAAAACGCTACCCTACTTCACACATCTGCATGCAATCAGCTATCACATTCATTTAGATGAGTAGAATACTAAATTAATAGCAATAAAAATTCTTCCTGGAATTAAGGAATACTTGTGCTTTTTTCCTCCCTGTTGCTTTTTTTCCTGGTGGGGGAGAGATGCAATGTTCTGAGAAAAGGTAGTGGACAAAATATGGGAACTGTAACTATGAAGCCATCCTGGCCTTTCAGATAATACTTTTTGCTCCCTGAAGACCAAAAAAGTCAACGAGTAAGCTGACTCCTTCAGGGAGCAAAAAGTATTATCTGAAAGGCCAGGATGGCTTCATAGTTACAGTTCCTGCTGGTGTTATTGCAGAAAGCTGCAATTTCTTGATGTGTTTTATAAAAATGTTATTATTGTTATTATTATTATTCAATCAAACATTAAAAAATAAACTAAAGGCTTGATTTTGGCTGCTCAAAAATAAGATATTCAAATTAATGTAGTCAAAGCCAAAATTGTCAAACTGCAAATTTACAAAGGGTCAGAAGAAATAAGTAGATCATATACTCACTTCATACAAGAAGATTGCACAAGCTGGTTATAAACAATATAACACAGTCACCCAAATGATTCATTAGAACATCTGTAAAAAAACTAATAATGAAAAATTAGTGGGAAAATAGAGCTTTAAAAGTAGTCAAAATGAACAGTTTAAAAATTGTGATATTTCCAAATCTCCAAATTGTGATTTTCCCAACTGAAAAATCTTGGCTCAGAATCTACCAGATTTAACTGTGGTTGAAAAGAATAAAGTATGGATGGTTGATGTAGCAATAGCAGGAACAATAGAGGAAAAGATAAAGAATTAGAGATCATAAAGTATCAAGATCAATAAATTAAAACTTGAAAGACTGTGGCATGACTCCAGCCATGGTAGTTTCAGTGGTTCTCAACACACTTGGTTCTATACCCAAAAATCTTGGGCAACACTCAGAAAACATGCACACTGACAAAAAAATTCCATTTTTTTTTAATTCCAAAAGGCCCCATTGCTTGGATTTACACATAAACTATACCCATTCATTATGACATTCTAGGCTTTTGGAAATAACATGATATGCATGAAGGTCAAGACAAGCTAAAGAACTGGAAGCTGTGATTTCACATATTTGTAGTATATAATAATAAAAATAATAATAGTGACTAGAATGGAATGAGATTAAAACTGCAAAAGAAGAACAAAGAATAAATAGCATGGAACCTTAAGGCTCTTCAATTGTCTTCTCCAGGACAGACATATTGCTACCATATCTAGTTTACAAAAATCTTAACTACTAGATGACAGGAAAGAAATTTAGAGACATGATTCTTTGCTGTCATCTGTTAATCTTCCAGATTATTGATGTCCAGAAGTGGTAGGCCAACATCACCAGGTGAAGATAAGGGAGGCCTAAAAAAATATCTGAGACAGAGAAAATATTGTAAATAATGCACTGATAAACCATCCCATTATCAATGTCAGGAAAATATTCTCACATATTCAGGAAAACATCAGTAAATTGCCTTAACTTGAAGTAAAAGTTACATGTATATTTTGGTTCCATATCAACTTTTTTTCCCTCTCACCTGCTGAAAATGGGTCTCATAATTATATCAAAATACAATACTATTTTCCCCCAAAATGACTTCATAGAGCAGGAAGAAAATATAACCAAACATTTTAAATAATCAAATGTGTGCATTTTGATTAAATGATAGATAATGAAATAGTGGTTAAATCAAAGTCCTTTACATTCATTTTACAATAAATGAAGCTATGCCATGAAAATAACAAGGGAGAAGAATAAAGAGGCTTGTGATTTCACAAAGGGACTGCAAAGTTAAAAGGTATTTTCTTTAATATAAGGGTTTTATTATATTAATAATAATAAAAATTGTCCATCTGTTCAGATTACAGACTTTCAGTAATTTATTTTCTTCATTAAATTAATGAATATAGCAGATTTAATTCAGCATTAATGAGCCCCCCTCTCTCTATCTCTATCTCTATCTCTCTATCTTTCTATCTCTCTATCTCTCTATCTCTCTATCTCTCTATCTCTCTATCTCTCTATCTCTCTATCTCTCTATCTCTCTATCTCTCTATCTCTCTATCTCTCTATCTCTCTATCTCTCTATCTCTCTATCTCTCTATCTCTCTATCTCTCTATCTCTCTATCTCTCTATCTCTCTATCTCTCTATCTCTCTATCTCTATATTATATATCTATATATCTATATATCTATATATATCTATATATCTATATATCTATATATCTATATATCTATATATCTATATATCTATATATCTATATATCTATATATCTATATATCTATATATCTATATATCTATATATCTATATATCTATATATCTATATATCTATATATCTATATATCATCTATCTCTATCTGTAATCTAATCTAATTATATCTATATCATCTATCTATCTATCTATCTATCTATCTATCTATCTATCTATCTATCTATCATCTATCATCTATCATCTATCTCTATCTGTAATCTAAGGCATCACTATTCTAGAGAATTAGAACACTTGGTGTCTGTTATGGCAAATATAAGTATAACAGAAAATCAGCAAATATAAGTATAACAGACTTTCAAAGTAGCCCTTTAACTTCACTAAAAAAAATCCTCTCAACTAACTAGATCTAGAATTATGGCTTTAATGTACATGCAATTATACTTGAATGCATTCTTGACTTAACTGTATGCATTGGTTATTAAACAAAAATATTGTGCAAAGCTTCAGAGGTATTAAAAACTAGCTTCTTGTGACTCCTTGTTCTCTTTAACTGTAAATGAACAGTGGACCTGTAATTGCAAATGCATTTATTATTACACCAGTGATGTTGCATTGGCTATCCTATTATTAAAATACTATTACAAGCAACTTCCAATACATACGTATATGCTTGGAAAGAAAGATAATATATAATAACTTCTCTTGATATCACAAACAAGAAGACATACAAAGAAACAAAAGATCAGTATAAAATCTCTCATTTAAAGGCATGTGTTAGCCATAGCTAGAAGGAAGAATTTCTGGGGAAACCAGCGAAAAAGAGAGGGAAAGGAGCACAACAATGGTGGAAGGCGAAAGCTTAGAACCCCTCCATGCCTATGTATTCAGATTATGTGTTTCTTTCACTTTTTAACTCTCCAAGAATAATGCAGTGACCTTGACCTCCTTTCAAAAAAAAAATATCACTCAACCTTCAAAGAATATGATATTGGCATGTTCTTTGTACTGGATACAAATTAACTGTGGGAAGAATGCTAAAGATGCCACACAAAAGTAATAGTGGCCAATATGTGTTCATTCCTTGAATGTTCCCTATACTTTATACTCTAAATATCTTCTGATGAACTGGAGGCTGCCTTAGATAGCACAGGGATTATAGTGGAGACTGCAAGCAGATAGGATATGCAAGCCATGTCTGTCTGTCTTCCATCCATCCATCCATCCATGCATCCATCCATCCATCCATCCATGCATCCATCCATCCATATATCTATCTATCTATCTATTTTCTTTTGAATCTCTTTCCATCCTGTGAAAAAATGAAAGCTTTTAGTCCAATGCAAGGCAAGCCTAGATGTTGCTAAATTTGTTAACATAATTGCCACCATATTGGTCAGCAACTGTCAAATATGAAGATATATTATACTCTGAGGGTTTACAGCAAGATAATGCTTGTGTAGCACTTTGGACATTTTCAGTTACTCTCTGAATGCCAAGTATTTTTTCCCTCTTCCTCTTGAAACAGTTCTGGCTCCAAGCTTGGAAATAAATAAATCAACCAATCAATACTCTACGGTTTTCCACCTTCAACACATCCTGTTTCTTTTCTCAGTTATTTTCAGTCAATGACATTCTACCTCCTGGAATATTTTACCATTTTCACCAAGGAGCAAACTCATTTCAATGCCAAGCATTTCAGAGGAAGAATTATTAGAATACATTGTAAGGATATACTGTAATGCTGTCATTAAAATCTATGAAGGTTTTGCTGTTGATTTGAAAAGCTACCTTAAAGCTTCTTAGCAATGTATAGGAGAAACTGCTATTTGGGTTTTGATTTTAAGGACACATCATCTTTAAAAAGACTCCACATTTTCATTTTACTTTGTTCAGTCTCTTTTCTTAGATTTACACCCAAAACTGTCCTATCCTCTGTCACCAGTAAGTTTTCCATTCAAATAGCAACATATCTACTTCCTGGGAGTTTCAGTTATACAAAATTTTCTATAGTCCGGAACCAAAAAAACAAAACCCCTTTTTAGTTTTAGTTTAGTTTTAGTTTTATTTGTCATTTATAGGCCGCCCTTTTCCCTGAGGGGACTCAGGGCGGCTTACAATTCGTGGGAGGGAGTGCAAGACAAAACATAAAATATGTGAATAAAATAAAATAAAACAGTAAAACACAACATTCATTCAGCATTCGGGTGGGGCGGATTAGGATCTTATCCCCAGGCCTGATGGGATAGCCAGATCTTAAGGGCTGTGCGGAAGGTCTGGAGGGTGGTAAGGGTACGAATCTCCATGGGGAGATCGTTCCAAAGGGTCGGAGCTGCTACTGAGAAGGCTTTCCTCCGCGTAGTCGCCAGTCGGCACTGACTGGCGGATGGGATTCGGAGGAGGCCCAATCTGTGCGATCTGATGGGACGGAGGGAGGTAATCGGCAGAAGGCGGTCTCTCAATGCCTCTTTTTGGAGGCATTTAAAGTTAAATTCCCATTATTCCCTGTTTATTGTGCTACTTTCTGGGAAGGTGAAAGTAAGAGTCCATGGAAGATAGAAGCTGAGCAAAATTAATGCAGACATTAAAGAACAATAGATTTAACATATTGTTCCAGTGAAGCTTTGGAGCTAACTAAATGCTTAAGCACATTAAAAGAAAGTTAGAAGTTCAGTTCCAATGCAGCGACAATTATGTTAGTGCTATTGTTTACTTCTAATGGTATTAGGTGCAATGCTGTTGGAACCTCTGCTAAATGGCTCTAAATTAAATCTGCAATATCCAAGGACAAAGGGAACATGATTAGCATTGGCTGTATATTTACCAGCTAAATGGACTTTTGGGGTTTCACTGTAATGAGGCTTCAAGAACTAATTTTTCTAGAACACACACAGTAAAATAATAACTTCCAAGGAATCAAGAATGAGCAAATGACAAGATAGCACACAAAGAATCCTTTGTTAACTCCTTATTTTATTGAACACAATTGAATCAGGTTTTACTTAAGCACTTCCCATCCACATACCTTTCCCATTCCCTGTCACATTGTCACTGCCAAGAAACCATACTTGTCTCACCAAGTGATCAAGGAGTTGGTGAAGGGAGAAGAAATGAGATATAGCTTCTGATGTTACATCTACATCTATTGTTTTTCCCACTTGGCTTTGTGTCCAGTCTTCCTTTTTAAAGCACTCCTTCTTTTTTTCACCTTTGTTGAGGAATAACATGGGTTGCCATTGTTACTGATGGCCTCAGTCTTGGCTTGATGTCCAATGACCAACTTTAATTTGGTTTCAAGCTGGGCCATTCACTGGTTTTCAATCATCTTACACTGCATTTCTTAAACTTGTCTCACTTTTGTCCATCAAACTGGTATCACTAGATTATCTGAGCTATTGATGTTTGTCCCAGCAATTTCAGTTCCAATTTTTCTTTCTTCTAATTCATACTTGTTCATGATATACAGCATTTTGATATACAGCATTTTGCATATTCAGTAAGTTACATAAATAAAGTAATAGTTTATACCTTGATGAATTCCTTTCCGGATTTTGATCTGTAAGTTGCTTCAAATTCTTTAGTAGAGGAAAGAAGTGATACCCTTAAGTGTTAAAGAATTGTGTTGCCTGTCCTATCCTTAGGATAATCAATAATTAGACATCTGTGTGTGATTTCCTGCTCTTTCCAGTATTCTTGATATGTTAGCAATCTGATTGCAAGCACCCCGTCTTTGAAACTCAGCTTGTAAATTTGGCAGTTCTCATTCCATGTAATGTTAAAGGCTGGATTATAAAATTTTGAGTGCTATTTTTCCACCACATGAAATAAATGCAACTGTTCAATACACAAACATTTCTTACCCCTGCCATATTTTGATATTGGAATGCAAACTGTTTTTTTTTCTCCAGTTGGTTGGGCACTGTTGTCTACTGTATATGACTTGGTGTTGAAATACTCCACGGTCCATCTTCTCCACCAAAACAGATCCATCTAATGTACACATCCCAGGAAAAATTGCTGATACTCTCTCATTTCTATGAAATCAAGGTGTGATCACACAGATAGATAGATAGATAGATAGATAGATAGATAGATAGATAGATAGATAGATAGATAAATGGATGGATGGATGGATGGATGGATGTAGGTAGATAGGTAGGTAGATAGGTAGGTAGATGATACATAGACAGACAGACAGACAAACAGACAGACAGACAGATAGAGGTAGGTAGGTAGGTAGGTAGGTAGGTAGGTGGGTGGGTGGGTGGGTGGGTGGGTGGGTGGGTGGGTGGATGGATGGATGGATGATAGATAGATAGATAGATAGATAGATAGATAGATAGATAGATAGATAGATAGATAGATAGATAGATAGATAGATAGATAGATAGAGGTAAATCCAATTTGGAAATCTTTTTGAAGGGTTCTGATGATTCATGCCATCTTTTCTTTATATCTTCTTTCTCCGATAGACCTTTGCTTCTTTATCTTTTACTATCCCATCTTTACGTAATATCTGTTGATTTCTTCAAATATCTTAAACACATACAGTATATTTTCATTCTCATTTGGCTATAAGCTTCCATTTTGCTGCATTGCTTATTTAGCAATGTATTTTTTGTCTCTTCTTGTTCTTCCATTCAGTTTAGGATTTAATTGGGCATTTTTTTCCTTTGTTCCAGTTGCCTTTTGTTTTCTGTCTTTCTTCAGCTATTTTCAACATATGAACAGACAGCCTTACATTTGCATTTTGGGATATTTATCTTTGACTCATCTTTGATGATTATAGATAACTATCGTACTTTGTTGTTGTCTAATGGTTGCCCAGATGTTCTCTTCCTACATAGACCCTTAATCCTCTGATTCATTATTGGTAACTTTATCTCACATACCAATGCATTGACTTTTGAGTGAATTTAAAACTGAAAATAAATTATACATTCTCAAACCTGCAATTGTTTATTCTGGAGGTAGAAAACCTGATCTCTTACACTTGCACACCTCATAAAATGGCACATTAAAATATTGTGAACTAGTAAAACTTTCTTCCAACCCAGCCTACTTCAATGCACCCTGTTTCCCTGAAAATAAAATCTCCCCGGATAATAAGCCCAATCAGGATTTTGAGAGCATGCACTAAAATAAGCCCTCCCCCCAAAATAAGCCCTCAGCAAAAATATTGCAACACAGCAGCAGCCATGAGGTGACCACACTCGCTGCCTCCTCCACCTCAAAAATAATAAGACCGCCCTGAAAATAAGGCCAAACACTTTTTTCGGGGGTCAAGGGAAACACCAGTGGTGAGTTATGGGTGTACCAGTGGCAGCTGGAATGGTGTTTCAGCGGCCCCACCCTCCCGCCAGCATTCCTTACTTCTTTTTGAGGGAAACAGCACCTGCACGACCTCGCCAAGGAGCTGGGGCATTGTAGGCTGGTTGCGTGTGCATGCGCACACAGCACGTGTGCCCGAGGTGGGCATCTGGTCCCGTCACAGCATACCGGTTGCGATGGGATCCATAACCCAACACTAGGAAACATGGTATATATTCCTCATGGAATCTGGATAAGTAAAAGGGGATACAAACTCTTCTTATTCTCCAAACCCGTTGTTTCATTGTGTTCATCTGGACTTTGTCTTCTTGTCGTGCACATACATAGGATAGGAATATATCCATCTATCACCTTCATATATGCATACATTTAGGACAATCTTAGCAAGATTTGCAAAAATATAGACATCCATAAGATGGAAGCGAAGACATATTTTTTTTCTGGCCAGACATAGTAACCCTAACTCCTTGTTGTGTTTGACCACTAAACTATCAAAATGTTTTAAACATTTCTAGGCTGGTTATTTAATGTTGCAGTATCAATGTATTTTGACTGTTACTATTTTAGAGCTAAAATACTTCTGGGTCCTCATTGCGCTCATAAGCATTAAATGGACTCTCTGTGTTAGTATTTCAGAGTTAAAATACCTTGCGTTTGTCACTGTCACACTTAACAAGGAAAGTCAATAGAAATTGTTTTAACATGGCCGTTCCTCTTATAGGAAGACACATAATGCTATTGCTGTGCATTTTTTTCAGTTTCTGGTGATACATACTGAATAAAACACAGTACTTTGTGGTGATATTAAAAATCCTTGATAAAGGAGGCAGATTTTATTTCATAAAATCTGTAACATATTGCATTGAGCAAGATATTAGTGGTGAGTAGGAAGTTAGTCCCATTGCTAACCTTGAGATAGAAATTCTGTCTGTTTGCAGGGTTCACTTAGCCATAATGAAGAATAAATACATGGGGGAAGGAAATCTACAAGGTGCTTTTTCTCTATACAGCTTTGATTAACTTCTGAATTGTGAGAAAAGGGAAAGAAAAATGGATGTCATTCTCTGAAACCCCTCCTTTTTAATGTAACTTTCCCTTGTATGCAGCTTGGAACTGTAAACTATATCACAAAACAGTGCTGTTTTTCATCATTAAACTCTTGTATTGTGATTGTAACATAATAGAGCAAAAGGAAAAAAGGAAAAAAAAAGGAACATCAACAATTAGCAATAGCAGTTAGACTTATATACCGCTTCATAGGGCTTTCAGCCCTCTCTAAGCGGTTTACAGAGTCAACATATTGCCCCCAACAACAATCCGGGTCCTCATTTTACCCACCTCGGAAGGATGGAAGGCTGAGTCAACCCTGAGCCAGTGAGATTTGAACAGCTGAACTGCAGAACTGCAGTCAGCTGAAGTAGCCTGCAGTGCTGCATTTAACCACTGCGCCACCTCGGCTCATAATTAAATTTCAACAGTAAGTAAACCACAGTGACGTGCGGTGAGGTTGATACCTGGTGAGGCTCAGCAGGGCAGCGGTCGGCCTCGGCGGGGGGGGGGGATTTGCATCGCGGGAGCCACCAAGCGCCCGGGTCTGCAGCAAAGGCACTTGGTGGCTCCCGCGATGCAAAGTGCCCCACTTTTAGAAGGCGAAAAATTCCTTATGGAAAAGAGGCCCCGAGTTCTCTCGCCTCCTGCTTTGGTTAACACTAAGCAGACACCAAGCCACTGTGAGCTGGAATCTGGTAGCAACTATCTTGGCTTTAATTATTTAAAAAAATATATTTAAATTTCTTTCTTTTTCCTGAGGAGACTGGTGAGGCTCCGCCTCCCTTGCCTCTAGTGACTGCACGTCCCTGGTAAGCCACATGGTTTAATTTCATAGCATACCCTATTAATTTATACGACAATTTCTAAACACGATGCAAGAAATTACAGTAAGATGTACAAACTCAGGTAAAATGTGTTGGAATGGTTTAACAAGCTGCTTTGAAAGCCAGCACGGATATTGACAAAAAGCACGTATCTGTAGCCTGCCAGTATCAGATATAGATTTGTCCCTCTAATCTATATTTGCTTAAAAACATTGACCAGATGAAATTGTCTCCTCTCCTTTCACTAAGGATGCATTTTGTTTAGAAGAATATGGAACAATGAGAGGTCTATTTTTTATCACATTAGAAGAAAGGGAAGTCCACATTCGGAAATCCCTGGTCCCCTATGATCTTTGGCACTCAAAGAAAGATGAGGTGATGCAAATGTAGTGCTACATACTTTACTAGAGTTTCTATATTAGGGACAAAATCAGTGGTGGGATTCAGCCAGTTCGCACCTATTTGGGAGAACTGGTTGGTAACTTTCTAACCAGTTCGGAGAACCGGTTTTTGGAAGAAATCTTTTGGGTTTTTTCTCCACTTTACAGGGCTAATCCTGTAAGGAAGGCAGGAAGGAAACATTCTGGTGTTGTTTCTAGCCTAATCTTTATTGCCCTACTTACAGAAACTGCCTCTCCAGTTAACCCTTATTACCATTGTAACAACTAAGGCGAAGTTCCCCATTGACCTGAGTGACATTGACTTGGCCACGCCCTCATGATCACATGACCACTGAACTCCACCTACCCAGCTAGTCATTAGGGCAGAGAACTGGTTGGTAAATTATTTGAATCCCACCACTGGACAAAATGAATGAATATGTTTATTCTGTGTTGCTTTTTTGATAAGTATTTTTATCCTATCAGGGTAACTAACTTTTTCTACAAAAGGCAAGAGAAAGGAACATTTATCTCTGTGTTAAATGTATTGTTAAAATATATTATTACTGATTTCCTATGCTAAATAAGTAAATAAATTATTACTAATAGTTATCCAGACACTTATTGTAACTAAAACTAGAATTGTTTAAAAGAAAAAAGAAAGATGTGTTTAAGACAGTTACTACTACAGAAATGAGTTCTGTTGATTAACAGAAGGTTAGAATCAGGGTCATAAGAAGTGATGCTTTCATTTTATAATGACTTGGTAATACCACACTTGTAATACTGCATCCAGTTTTGGTCACCGCCATATAAAAAAAAGATGTTGAGACTCTGGAAAGAGTGCAGAGAAGAGCAGCAAAAATGTCTGGGGCGGCTGAAGGCTAAAACATATGAAGAAGGGACAAGGAATTAGAATAGAAATTTTCAAACTGCTTCGTTGCAGTTCCTTCACACTAAGACAAGACTGGATGTCAAAGCATGATTGTCTATAAAAATGAATATACAACTGCCTTTGTCTACCTTTTCCAGAGGTGGGTTCCTACCAGTTCGCACCTATTCGGTAGAACCGGTTCGTCAAATCTACCGAACCGGTTAGAAGAGGTTCCACCAGTGGACCAGGACAGCAGGCCACACCTACAGAAGAGATTCCAAAATTTTTTGAAACCCGCCACTGGTCCTTGGATATGATTATTCTACACTATCGTGCTCATATTTATAAAACTCAGTACCTCTGTGAAAGGTAAGGATGACTACTGTGCTTGTGATGCAATCAGAACATTGCGTGTGTTGAAGTTGTTTTAACGCAAACCAAAGATGCCTTTTAAAAAACAAGCTTACATCATATTCTTATGCATGCCAGTGCTGTGTGTGAGGTAATTTAAGGTGGTTTTGACAAGTGTCGTCAGCATCTTCATATCCAGTCACATGGGCGGCAAGCCACACCCATCCGGTCACATGGGTGGCAAGCCACTCCTACAAAGGAGGCCACACCCACAGAGTAGGTTTGAACAATTTTTGAAACCCACCACTGACCTTTTCCTGCCTAAAAGCAGTGATTTGCTAATGGACAATATATAGTAGCATATTCTGAAGGGCCATTTTGACCTGTCAGTAACTGAAACTAGCATCTCCCCATCATAATGCCTTTTACCAAAACTGTCATTCTTTTTTAAAAAAAATCTGTCCTCCTTCATTTTGATGCATTTGCTGTTGGGTCACCTTTCTAAGCATGGTCAGTTTAGCAGAGACATGTAGAAATTAAAAGAAATGAGGGAAAATCATATGGAGCCAAGTTTAAAATGGTGACAAATTGCTGCATCCTGCACTAGATCCAGGGTGAGTCAGAACACCTGACTGGGGAATCCTTGAAGAAGTCATTCATGAGCCGAGGTGGCACAGTGGTTAAATGCAGCACTGCATTTAACAGTTCTGCAGTTCGGCTGTTCAAATCTCACCGGCACAGGGTTGACTTAGCCTTCCATCCTTCCGAAGTGGGTAAAATGAGGACCCGGATTGTTGTTGGGGGCAATATGCTGACTCTGTAAACCGCTTAGAGAGGGCTGAAAGCCTTATGAAGCGGTATATAAGTCTAACTGCTATTGCTATTGCTATTTTTTCAAGCAACACATAAAGCAGCCCCTCACTTAGCACATTATAGTCTCTACAGAAACTAGAGTGAGTTTCCAAGGCTGAGATCACTATAATACTTTTGTTTCTGCAATTGCTTTGATTTATTTGTTTAAAAGAATGTATCCCTCATCTTTCATGCATACCTCCTAACAGGCATATGATTCTGGTTAATAGAACAAATAAAAGAAAGATAAATTACTCTGCTGTCACAAGGGGGGAAATCATTTGTATGGCTTGAGAACAATAAAAACGATGACCCAATGCTTACAGGGCAATACCGTAAATGTTAACCAAGAGAATCTTGGCTTCAGTGAATTTTGAATGACAGGAAAGTCTTGGCCTCTGTCTCCAAGACAACACAGGAAAACAGAAAGGAAATTACCTTGAGCGACCTTTGTTTGAGGTCTCTGAATGAATTTTTGATTACAGTCATTTTGAGTGATTGAGTTTGCTTCTATAAATCCCAACTGTATGGGGTCTTCAGTTACTTTTTGCCCAGCCATGAAAATGATTTTCAGAAAGTAAGCAAGAGGGGTTTAGATTGGATTGTATGGAAGTAAAATAACATTGCTGGCATCCCTACAAGTCAAATTACTCTTTATACAGCACCAGCGATGTGCTACATGCCGCCAATTTCATCAACCTCCTTAAGAGACTGACTTGTCACAACTAATATGTGGACCTATAGAGTGCCTTCTTCACATTGCTATGGCACCTTATAAGCTGCTGGTGGTCACACTGTCTCTCCTAATCATTACCCTCTCCAGTTCTCTCCTGCATAAATGAAAGACAGGTGGTACTAGACACAGAGCAGGTCAAAGAGATGAGCTGGTGTTGCTGCAGGAAAAAAAAACTAACTTCTATTTCAGAAGCAAGGCACATACTCTCCAGAGGCATGAAAGGTATCTGTGGCACAACTTATCCCTTCGCATTGTGACAGACACAATAATGGCTTGGAACTGAAGGGGAACTCACGTTATCTGAAAGTATTCCATTTAGAACATGAATTTAACCATTTTTTCATACAACATGCCATTCTATGCTAGATTTCTGACACAAACCTCCATGTGAAGGAGCTTCAGATACACAAACTCCATACAAGGAGTACTGTGGACATTTCTTTCCATTTGCAGAACAGATTTTATAATACCAGTCAATGACTCATACTTTTCTGGCTTTCGAATAGTAAAGTAACTTTTTTCAGGGATACTTTTGCAGATACAGCTTACAAAATAAATGAGTAAATTAAGGGCAAAAATGTATTGAAATATTTGTTTGGTGAGGTTATTGTCCTAGCATATCACCTGTGCATTTGCAGGGGAACAGCTTTGGGTGCAAGTAGTATATATCCTATTAATACTCAATATTATTTAGCAGAGGGAAATTTTAATTCACTACCTTGGCCCTGTACCACTGTGCCCGGGAAGAGCCAGTTGCATTCATTCATTCATTCATTCATTCATTCATTCATTCATTCATTCATTCATTCATTCATTCATTCATCTGTCCATCTTGTATCCAATGACTCTAGGTGGCTCACAAGTTGTATTTATATTTTCTATATATATCCTATCCATACAGCAGGAGGGGCATGCTCCGGTTTCTTTGGCTGAAGGTCCAGAAGTAGAGTGTTTTCTGCCATAATATCTGCCCTTTGGAATATCACCTCTCCTGAGATTAGATTGGCCTCATCCCCTTAAGGCCTTGAAATCTTGGTTTTGTGCTCGAGTCTGAGACCCTGGGCACAGGACAGAACTCATCTCCCAGTTGTGTTTAAGTTTAGGTTTATTAGATTTATATGCCGAGGTGGCGCAGTGGTTAGAGTGCAGTACTGCAGGCCACTTCAGCTGACTGTTATCTGCAGTTCAGCGGTTCTAATCTCACCAGCTCAAGATTGACTCAGCCTTCCATCCTTCCGAGGTGGGTGAAATGAGGACCCAGACTGTGGGGGCGATATGCTGACTCTGTAAACCGCTTAAAGAGGGCTGAAAGCCCTATGAAGCGGTATATAAGTCTAACTGCTATTGCTATTGCTATTCTCCCAAGGACTCAATGTGGTTAATGATTGATTGGGTAATTCCCCGTGTGTGACTGTCCAGAGTCACCTAAAAATGAAATGGGCAATTATATAAATCAAAGGAGGCATCCATTTACCTTTATTTCTGTTAGGAATATAATTCTAACGGTTGGGGTGGCAATATATAAATCATGTAACAATGTTGTACCTGTTTCTTTTACCTAACAATTTCTTATGGCCATTCCACATTATAGAGTCAGCAGAATTCCTTTCCTCACCCAAGTGCACAGATCTCTTATAAGATCAAGAAAAAAACTCTAATCCCTCTGATAAGGAATAAGGAAACTACACTGTCCTCATGGAGCAGTGTTCAGGCCCGATAGATCTCTCTGTTACATCTAACGATGAGCAATTTGACTCCATTGGTTTTCTAAAGTTGATCACTGTTATATATAAAGAAGGTGGTTCTGTTGTGTAAGTTTAAAAAAAAATATGCTCATCACCAAAGGATACCATAATTTTGGGCAAAGGTTGACTGACTTTGTTTACGATATTAGGTTGACTTGGAGCCACAGGTAGCAGCAGCAGAAATATGAAAAGCAGCAGCACAAATCCTTGTTTATCATAGGAGTTGACATAACATGTTGCTATTAATGTTGAAGAGCTTGCTTATTCTTGACAGGCATGCAGAGCATGCGGGCACAGTCACTCTAAAATGACTTATCAAAGTTTGCTGGTTGGAAGCAGTTCATTCATACCCCCAAATTATATGCCTAATAAATGTAACTTCCCACTGATTCCTTTCAAGTTCTATAAACTTCCCTAGTTATACCGTGTCATTTCCCCTTCACTCAAAAAATTATAACCCTGATAAGTCTATTCATTTATATGAAACTTTTGTAATTTTTTATTGCTACACTAGCTTAGGACCCAGATATCAATGAGACCGTCTTCTGCCACATACCTCCCAGCGTCCGATAAGATCACACAGGATGGGCCTCCTCCAGATGCCATCGACTAGACAATGTCATCTGGCGGCTTCTCGGGGGAGGGCCTTCTCTGTAGCTGCCCCGGCCCTATGGAATGATCTACCCCCAGAGATCCGGACCCTCCCCACTCTCTCGACCTTCTGAAAGTCTACTAAGACCTGGCTATTCCGGCAGGCCTGGGGCTGTTGACCTCATGAATGAGGTCCAGCCCCCCTAAGATTGAGTGCATGATGTGTCTTTTTAATCTGCCTTCTCTCTCTATTTTACATTTTTTGTATTCTTTTTAGAGTTGTTTTTATGTAAGCCGCCCGGAGTCCTTTGGGATTGGGCGGCATATAAATTCATTAAACTTTGAAACTTTAGCTGGAAGTTATTTTGGACTATACTTAAGGTTTCATTATAGCCATGGATGATAGAACAAGATGAGAAGTATGAGACAATATTATTGTCAGAAATTCTTGCTAACCAATTCCATTTCTTAATGCATTCATGAATTTAAAATTTTATATGTTCTCCATTCAACACAGATTATTTCAATGCAGATTTCAAACCCTTAACTTGATTCTAAAAAAAGGAAGATAAAAAAATTGAACATGAAAACAGAATACCATAAAAAAATAATTAAACTTATTTTTCAAAGCCATAGTCATAAAAGGAAAGATGAATTATAAAGTCCAATTAAAGAATAAATAGAAATCATCCAGAGAATAAAAAATCATTCTGACCAGAAAGGCCTTTATCAAATAATACCATCTCTTAAATTCCACTCCTTAATAAACTGGAATAAACATGAATAGAAGTTCTGGATAGCAGCATAGTGACATTATTAACATACTGTTCCATTTGATGTTCTGTCACATTTCATACCAAGGAAAACTTCCACTCACTTTCCAATGATAGTCTCATATAGAAGACATTAGAATAACCAACATAAAGTCCCATGAACTGCTGAAGCAAAGCTAATTCTAAGAAAGGCAATGTCTCCTACACTGACCTAATCTATTGCAAGTGCACTTCACCTATAAACTTACTCAAGTTAATGGCAGTACAAAGCCTTTCAAGGAAGATAGTAGAGCAGCACTCTGATTTCACAGTAAGGAATTTTTGATCGGTTCTTGAGAAAACTGATCATGGTTTGAAAGTCTACACCAGGGGTAGTTAACCTTTTTATACTTATTGCCCACTTTTGTATGTCTGTTAGTAGTAAAATTTTCTAACCGCCCACCAATTCCACAGTAATGGTGATTTATAAAGTAGGGAAGTCAGTTAAATTTTAAAAAAGGAAAGTGCTTCAGTATCGGACAAAACTCCTACCACCTACCATGAAAGCTGGAATGCCCACAAGTGGGCGGTAGGGACCAGGTTGACTACCACTGGTCTACACCATAGAGAACTGTGGTTTATGAATGTAGTGGTACTAGTTAAGACGAGAAAGCTTGCAAACCTTTGTTGGATCAGGTCATCATGCATTGATTTAATAATATAACTTGCTCAGAAGGGAGGGAGGTAGTAACGTAGATGAAAAGCAGTGGGATTCAGAGAATGGAACTGTGATTAAAAGTGAACTTTCTCCAGATTACAGAAAATCTAGGTAAAGATATTCAGGAATCATCAATATGTCCTCCAGTCTAACCAGAAACATAATCCTAATTGAAGGAGATTATTAGAAAAGCAAATTCATGGTCATTAAGAAATGGGTGTTGGCTTTTGGACAAGTTGAATGAAGAGCGGAAAGGAAATGGAAAATCTATAGTTCACTGATTCTTGTTGAGCTAGGATACAGTTTTGTGATTGTATTCCAAGATCAAACTTATGTCTGTAATGTCAAAACAGCTGATTTTTGAATGCTCACTACCATGTTTTTTCCTAACAAAAGTGCAGAAGCCTATGTGATGTGATAGGCACAGTAAGTTTCTCAGAATAGCATCTGAGAGAGCCGAGGTGGTGCAGTGGTTAAATGCAGCACTGCAGGCTACTTCAGCTGACTGCAGTTCTGCAGTTCGGCTGTTCAAATCTCACCGGCTCAGGGTTGACTCAGCCTTCCATCCTTCCGAGGTGGGTAAAATGAGGACCCGGATTGTTGTTGGGGGCAATATCTGACTCTGTAAACCACTTAGAGAGGGCTGAAAGCCCTATGAAGCGGTATATAAGTCTAATAGCTATAGCTATCTTGCCAGTTCACAAATGAAATCAAATGAAGAAACTACTACACTTTCAATTTAGAATTTGTAAATTTTAAATTCAGTATTCAGTTTAGAATACACCTGTACACTCCACTTTCCAATGCTGCAGATGAATGAATTGGATGGAACAGAATTATGGCAGTGATGGAGCTCCACTCACAATTAAAAAGAATGGAGCTTTGCATTCAAAAAGACTAAAATTCAGATGCCAGCTGAGTTCTGATTATAAGCCTATAGTCTATTCTTAGTTGCTTCCCAAAATCTGGGTGCTCTTTCATCCTGAAGTATCACCTGGTGTTAAGGAGATGCATGCCAAGGGGCTACATGCCATCCTGTTATTTTGATAAATATGTTTATACTTGTATGTGTTTTCAAACACAGGTGTTTCTCTTTCTCTCATTATATATCAAGAGTTTTCTTCAATTGTGATGCACGTACTGAAACTAATCGATCTTTATAAAATGAGAATTTCCTGCAAGGTCCATGTTTCACTTTTCTTATTTGATTTTTCATGAGTTTCTTATGGGGATCCTCAAGTAAATCTATCTATGTGGTCACTACGAATTGTCAATGACGCAGTGGTACATAATCAATCTTAGGGGAGGGTATGTTAATTAACAAATAACTGGCTAATATCCAGTGATGGCAGACAGTACATATTACAGTACATACAGAGCTGAGGTGGCACAGTGGTTAGGGTGCAGTACTGCAGCCACTTCAGCTGACTGCTAGTTCTGCAGCTCGGCGGTTCAAATCTCACCGGCTCAGGGTTGACTCATCCTTCCATCCTTCCGAGATGGGTAAAATGAGGACCCAGATTGTGGGGGCAATATGCTGACTCTGTAAACCGCTTAGAGAGGGCTGAAAGCCCTATGAAGCGGTATATAAGTCTAACTGCTATTGCTATTGCTATATTCCTGCCCAAGGCAGAGAGCTGGGGTGGTTTGTTTTGTCTGTTCTCCGAACATCAAAATTATAGTGCACAGTACACATTATTTTAGCAAGATTCCCCACCTTCAGAAACAACTGGAAGGGGGAAGGCTGCAGTGAGTATATTGAAAGTGATGAACACCTACTTTGGATTAATAGAAGAATTCTCATGTAGCACAAACTCCACTCAGTTTGGAGATGGCCAGATATGGTCTTACACAACAAAATTAAGACTCCTAATCTCCACAATATCTCTTCATCCCAAAATAATGGATTAATCCATGTGAATTAATCTAATTTAGAACAATATATATTGTACTATAGACGAACATGTAATAAACAAGTTGCATTGTTTGCAATGGCCATAAAAGCAGATGTTGAAAATAGTGCTGTTAATATCCCCTCAAAGGGGATAAATGGAACTGCAATTTTATATGAATTTTGCTTAAACTTACGGTTGCAAATAAATATATATTTAAATAAATACATATTTAAAATAAATATATTTATATATTAATATTAGTAATCACCAATGTTTTTTAAAAAATGCATTTTCTCTCCTCCCCAGTGAAAGAAGAGGCTGAAATCTAATTAAGGTCCAAAATCTGAACAATGTAGATTTATGCATTCTAGCTTCAGAGAAATGAAAATTCCCAATTATAGCAATAGCAATAGCAGTAGACTTATATACCGCTTCATAGGCCTTTCAGGCCTCTCTAAGCGGTTTACAGAGAGTCAGCATATTGCCCCCAACAATCTGGGTCCTCATTTTACCCACCTCGGAAGGATGGAAGGCTGAGTCAACCCTGAGCCGGTGAGATTTGAACCGCTGACCTGCTGATCTAGCAGTAGCCTGCAGTGCTGCATTTAACCACTGCGCCACCTTGGCTCTTATCCCATGGCACCTCATAATATGGGGTGTTGAGAAAAGTAATACTGATCATTAAATACTGTATAGCCCATTGTAACTTCACTTTTCATAACTTTATTTTAACTTTGCAGATTAATATCCAATATCTCATTTCCTAAAAGAGCCTATGGCATTACAGTTTTTTTTTAAAGAAAGGGCCAACATATGAATTGCATGGTTTAGAGGCTATGTTCTGAATGATAAATGTATATTTAAGTCAAACTTCAAACTGATTAGATCTTGTATACTAAATTACTATCTATTCTCTGTTGAAAATGTGTATGCACTATGCAGTAAGATACAGTTGAGCATACTGGCACACATTAAAAATGAAATCCTGTTTTCTACTCTCCCAAAAAGTATATACAGTATCTACCTATACACATACATAACACACATATACACATGCTATACACGTACATACGCATACCACACACACACATACACACACACACACACACACACTTTGAATACATAGCAGAAAGAGGAAACTTGAGAGTTAACAAGTTTGATAGTATACGGAACAAACTCTGACTGAATCTAGATGTTCTGCTTTGGATACCACCAAGCCTCCTCCCAGAAAGTAACATGGAAAATAGTTCATGAACAGGTTGTGTAGCATCCCAGACAGTGGTGGGATTCAGCCGGTTTGTACCTATTCGGGAGAACCGGTTGTTAACTTTCTAAGCAGTTCAGAGAACCGGTTGTTGGAAGAAATCTCCTTTTGTTTCTTTCAACTTTACAAGGCTAATCCTGTAAGGAAGGCAGGAAGGAGACATTCTGGTGTGGTTTCTAGCTAATCTTTGTTGCCCTCCTTACAGAAACCCTTATGACATTGCAACAGCTAAGGTGAAGCGCCCATTGACCTTAGTGACATTGAGTTGGCAAACGCCCACACAGTCACATGATCACCAAGCCACGCTTACTCAGCTGGTCATTAAGGAAGAGAACCAGTTGTTAAATTATTTGAATCCCACCACTGATCCCAGACAATACTGCAGACCCCACTATAGCTTCACTTATATGCTAATATGCTTATATATCCTGGATAGATGGAAGTGAACTACCAATAATATTTTCTGCCATCCTCACCACTCTCTGCACCATCTTCCTGTCTGAAGCAGTAATGCTTCCAAACCAGACAGTCATGCCATATGGCAGGATCCTCTTGATCGTCCCGCTATAGAAAGTGGTAAGGACAGTGGAAGGAAGATGTACTTTTCTCATGCAGAAAATACAGATGCTGCTATGTCCACTTTGTCAGTGCCTCATGTTGAGCAACCAAACTAGCCTACTTGTTAATTGCACACCCAGAAGCTTGATGCCGCTAACCAACTCCACAGATGAATCATTAATAACACAGAGATATGTGGCTATGTCCACCTTTTTTGAAATTGGCAGTGATCTCTTTAGTTTTTCTTACACTTAAGACAAGGCTGTTTTTACTACATCAGTTTCCCCAACCTTCTAACTCCTTGCAGTAGGTATCATCATTGTCATCTTGACAGTGAATAAGGCCCACAACTGGATAACAAAAACCAGATGTGCAGATCCAGAATAGGCAATATCTGGCTCAACAGTAGGGCCTATGAGAGGGATCAATGTGTCCTGATGGAACACCATTTAAGAATGAATCAGCAGTATTTTGTAGTTGCCAAAAAGCTAATGCACTAGTGGGTTGCAAAAACAGAGGGATAACATCAAGATCCTGAGACGGGATATTACTGCTCAATGCCTCTCTGGTGGGGCCACAATTGAAATATTCCAATATGTTCTGGTCACCACAATATAAAAAAAGATGCTAAGGTTCTAGAAAGAGCACAAAGAAGAGCAACAAAGATGATAAGGAATCTGGAGATTAAATCCTATGGAGAAGGGCTAAAGGAACTAGGCATGTTTAGGTTAACAAAGAGAAGACTGAGATACTTAAAGGGATGCCACAGGGAAGAGGATGTCAATTTATTCTCTAACGATTGTAGTACCTGAGGGTACAACAAGAAGCAGTGGGTGGAATCTTGTCAAAGAGAGATACAATCTCTGTCAGGAGGAATTTCCCGGCAGTAAGAACGACTAAGCAATGGAACAGCTAGCTTCTTGGGGTTTCGGTTGCTCCATCACCGGAGATTTTCAAGAAAAGATTTGTCCAAGATGTTATGAGGATTGCTGTCTTGGCAGGGGGTTGAACCAAAAGATTTCTAAGGACCCTCAAACAATATGATTCTATGATAAAAAATGGTTTTCAGCGAGCATATTTTGGACAATCTTTTTGTTCTAATCCAATTCCAGTAGACAGCATTTCTGCTTAATGCCTGAAAATATCTCATTTGCTGATTAGATAGGCAGGCAGGCAGGCAGGCAAGCAGACAGACAGGCAAAATAGCCTCTCCCTAAACAAAACAGCTGCCAAATTCATTCACTTGCATTCAGGAATCAAGGTTGGTCTTTTAGGTCTTTCATTATGTATCTGGTGTCTGGTATTGTCTAATAATTAGGATAGCTAAGAGAAACAATCGTTTCATTTTCATTGCTCTAAAATTAACCATAGTAACTCAGAATAGAAAATCACATGTTGCTGGAGCAATTGGACTTGAGAATCATTTTGGTGAACACTCAGAAATGACTAGGTTCAAAAAAGGACAGGTCAATCTATTACCAATTTGTGACATACAGTGAAGTTCATAAATCTGCCTCTAATCTATGGTTTAAAATAATATCCACCCATGAAGTTCTAGGATGTTTTGGAATATTTATCTCAAGGTATAAATTTTGTTTCTAATGATTTTTATCTGAGCCCATTTTATTCCAACACATACATTTGATCTTAGAATTTTTAGATAAAAACCGCATGTGCTAATTCAGGGCAGTGCAAATTGCAAATGATAGCTGTGATCTCATCCACATTAGAAAGGTTGTTTTGCTTTAGAATATGGCAAGATGGGAGGCAAATAAAATCAATCAATAAATGTAATAAACAAATAGAATGGGCAAAATTTCAGTTGTAACCCTGTAGCAGCAACCACATTGCATTGTTACAAATAATGCATATGCTAATCTTATGCAATATATAAAACTTTGAAGCATCGTACCTTCAAACATCTTTTAATTAGGGTACTTTGGAATTATTCTCCCCTGTCAGGACATACTGAATTTCTTTTGTATTGGTAAGTAACCTTTAGCATTCTGTTTTATGCTTGTGTAACAATAATAATATAACTACAGTTTTCCAGTTTTATTGATCCTTTTATTCTCTGAATTGCCCTCTTTACGAGAGGAGAAAGATCTCCAGCAAAACAAACACAGCTGTTGCTTTGCCTCTCTTACTTGTAAAAAAATTGTTATTATTTTTATTTTTGTTATTATTTTTTCAAACATGTAATAAACTGCTAGTTCTTAAGGGTCATTGGGGAACAAGAAATAGCCTGGCTTATTTCTAATCCAATGCAGTATATGAGCCAGCGGATCACCTAACTCTACTCTTGTTCTGTGTTTTCAAAGTGAATGTTCTTTCCTAACAATCATACTTTACTTAGTTTTCCAAATAAAAGATTATTGTGGGCAGTGACAGCCAAATAATAGAAAATATGGCTGGTTGTAAACATTAAAAAATAAAAAAACTCCAGAGAAGCAAGAACAAGCTCTTTTCTAGTTACCTATTTGGCCAGCCCAGGGGGAAAGCAATATTTTGGCATGCTGTCATGGGAAATGCTCTTATGTTAACAGCACTGAAATTACAGGAAATGAGATCAAGATGGATTCCTTCTTTCTCAGCAATTCTACTCTCCAGCTGGTTCAGCCTTCAGATCCTATTAGCTTCAGTTTTTCATTTGTGTTTAATGCCACAACTTCTTCTTTGGGTTGCTTTTCTTATCCGGTGTTAGTTTGAAAACTTTGAATATTTGACTACTTTCCCTCGCTTTCGGGAAAGTAGCCAAGGAATCACTACTTTTCTATTAGGTTGCCATGCATTTCAGTACTTTTTTTTACAGTTTAATTACTCATAATTTCAATGAGAGGTAAACAAAGGAAACATGAGGAAGAGCTTTGCCAGGAACGGGGACTATTGTAAAAGCAAATAAGAAGCAATTAAGATTCACTCATTGTTTTTGAGAATGAGATCACTTAAGGCAGCCTAACATGGAATCCAAAGTGAGAGTTGGTTATCTTAACCAACTCTGCACAGATCATAGGGACAGAATTAAACTTGCAATTCAAACAGAGAGAAAACATCAGAATTCCACTGAGATGGATCTAGAGCAGGGGTGTCAAACTCAAGGCACAGAGGCCGGATCTGGCTCATGAGGCCGCCCTGCACACAGCAAAGGACTGGTCCGCAGTGCCTTTGCCAGTGAAAATGAAGCTCGGTAGGGCTGCACGCAGCCATTGCGAGCTCTGTTTTCACTGGCAGAGGGTTGCAGGAGGCTGTCACAGCCAAAAACGGAGCTCGGGAGCCCATTTTGATTGGCAGAGTACTTGGGCCACCACAGGCGTCACTGAAACAAGTGATGTCGAGCTGGCCACACTCATCCTGGCCACACCCACTCTATGCCCTCCCCCAAGGTCAAACACAACCCTGATGCAGCCCTCAATGAAATCAAGTTTGACACCCCTGATCTAGCCGAGGTGGCACAGTGATTAGAGTGCAGTACTGCAGGCCACTTTAGCTGACTGCTATCTGCAGTTCGGCGGTTCAAATCTCACCGGCTCAAGGTTGACTCAGCCTTCCATCCTTCCGAGGTGGGTGAAATGAGGACCCAGACTGTGGGGGCGATATGCTGACTCTGTAAACCGCTTAGAGAGGGCTGAAAGCCCTATGAAGCGGTATATAAGTCTAACTGCTATTGCTATTGCTAAATTAATCTAGATTTGGCAGATTTGCCTCACACTATGAATTTTGTTTACCTTCTGTTAGCGGAGCATTACTTAACATATCATAAACTTACTACTTAAAAATGCATGCTTATTTAAAAGAAGCTTGAATGGTACAGCTAATAGAAAACTAAACCAGAAAAAAGGCACTAATCGTGTTGAAATGCCTGAGTGGACCTTGCTTGCCTTCGATTTCATCTTCAAAAATTAAATCTCAGGATGAAACTGGTCTGGAAGAGAAAAGAGAGGCTAACAACCCCCCCTTTCCTTCACTGAAGCTTCAAGTCAGATGGGAAATGAACTTGGAATGTATATTTGAAACATCTCTGGAAACTTTCCCCCCCCCAATGGAAATTAAGAGATGTATGGGTTTCCTACTAGAATTTACAAGAATATGAAACAAATGGTTAAATCTCATCTTGAAAATACTAATGGAGGTGGAGAATTTGTTTATTGAGCAAATTCATTCTGTCTTACAAATCCATAATAAAATTTATTTTTCTCTCTCTCTTTTACATTCCCTTTTGTTTGAAGTATGCAAGTGTGTTTTCCAGGTAATCAAATTTCAAATTATCTTCAGGCTTGCAAAGGGTATTTACTGTTATGTAGAGGAAAAAGGTCCCTCTTCTGCCTTCTTAATAATTTACAAACTCTACTTGCAATAGTGCATATGCCATATATTGTTAAGAAAGAGTAACATATTCTTCCAAGTACATTTAACTAAAAGAAATAGTCATGAATATTTAAAAGTGTTACAGATAAATAGGAACAGGAGAAAAGTATCATGAATGTTAAATTAATCACTTTGGTATACAAAATTGGGATAGCTGTTTCAGGCCAGAGGACAGATATGCCAGAAACACAAATCAGGGCGAAACCCAACAAAGAGGTCCACGTCATCCAAGCTGAATCTTAGGACTGGGGAATTATATATGTAGCATCTCGAGGCTTCACCCCGGTCCGCCTTGCAAGTGGGAGAAGAGGCATTCCCTGATTGGCCATCCCATTTGATAGCTGACTGTTGTGGCCCAGCAGGAGCCGTTGGAGCTGCCACCAGACTCTGAGAGCAAGGGGCCCTATGAGTCAGCTTTGGAGGATGTGGAGGACCCTGGACAGGGTTCCGACTCTGAGCAGGGCGCAGAGAGGCTGGTTGGTCACCAGGAAGCGCCTGAGCCTTAGACCAGTGGGGAGGAGACAAGGGAGTATGATCCAGATGTCAACAGTGGGGAGGAGCCAAGGGAGTTGTCCCTAGATGCCCGGCACCGGAGAGCTAATAGGCGTAAGGAACAATTACGCAGATACAGGAGGTAATTGCACTCAGCTGGTGGTAATTAGGCTCCTCTACAGACTATAAAAGGACTGCTTGTGCACATGCCCCTTTTGCAGAAGTCAATGCATTAACTAATGTTGGAGAACAGTATTGTGAGCTTGGAAGGCTGGATTGCTGCCAAGGCTTATCTGTGCTGGATTGCTGCCAAGGTTTGTCTGTGCCAGTTTGCTGCCAAGGACCTGTCTGTCTGTTAATAAATTCCATAAAGTATCTTTGGCTTGGAGTGCTTTGGTGTGGAACGAGGGGGGTCGGAACAGCTGATTATATAAAGAGCTGTAAGACCGAGACTCAGCTGTTGCTGGTTCTAGAGCTGTCACTGTTAGCTGCACTGTTAGCAGTAATAAACAGTTAGTTTTAACGTTATTCTGTCTCTCCTCAGTTCCTTTCCCACTCTGTTCATGGATAAGAATACTGGCGATGAAAGAGGGATATTAGGGCTGAGGCACTAGAATGAGCTAAGCAATGGTGGGTTTCAAAAAAATTTGGAACCTCTTCTGTAGGTGTGGCCTGATCTGTGGGAGTGGCTTGCTGGCCATGTGACTGGGTGGGAGTGGCTTGCCAGCCAAGTGACCGAGTGGGAGTGGCTTGGCAGTCATGTGACTGGGTGGGCATGGCAAACTTGTAAAATGTGGTGAAACTCACTTAACAACTACTCTGGCATTTGAAGCATGCAAGCCTTAAAGCTGTCAAGTTACAAGACCTTTGCACCCCTAACCCTTTAGAAAAAAAACCTCCAGGGGTGTTCAAATTTGACAGCTTTAAGACTTGTGGACTTCAATTCCCAGAATTCCTCCTCCAGTCATGTTGGCTCAGGAACTCTGGCATTAAAGCACGCAAGTCTTAAAGCTGTCAAGTTACAAGACCCTTGCACTCCTAACCCTTTAGAAAATAACCCAGGGGTGTTCAAATTTGATAGCTTTAAGACTTGTGGACTTCAACTCCCAGAATTCCTCCTTTCGCTCTTCATCTTGATAATGTGCAGACAGGCTGGGGGAGGGAGCTGGAACCGGTTCTAAATGGCACTGTAGATTTGTGGAACCTCTTCTATAGAAGAGGATAGAACTGGCAGGAACCCACTCCTGGAGCTCAGTCACTGAAGCCTGGAACCTTGAGACACTACAATATACACCAGAAATTATGTTGCTGGGTATTGGGTTTAACTTCTTATGACTATGTAGATACGTAAATGCATACTACCTTGATCTGTATTTAGTAATATCTTATCACTCTGCCAAGGATACTCCTGAAATCTCTTTGAACCAATGTATCAGTTGTTCCCCTTCCCCCTCTTTCTCTTAATTTAATTTCAATTCTTTAATTAAATCATTGAATTATTTTTATCAAATCTTAAGAAAATAGGGACTTGCACAAGGGTTTAGTAGTACTATGCCTCTTTTTTGAGGTATAAATATATATTAGTTCCCCCAATTCCTACCCATACAACCCTGTTCCATATGATTGACATTGAGCTGGTAGTACTTTGTCTCAAATGCTGCAGTTTTGTACGAGTATTTCATTTATGCCACATAGTTTTCCATTCATAGCTAGCCTATTGTATAATAAAACTGACTTACTAGTGAAGTCAGTGCCTTATCTTATATTCTATAATCTAATTTGTAAAGTATTTTAAATACAATTTCCATTTTCCTATTCATCTCATTTACTTGTATTTAATCTATTATATTATATTTTCTTATTATTTTCCCTGTGTATCTCATTTATGTTTATTATTAATCTATCAATTCTTATAGACATGACTACATTCCTCCCTCCCCTCCCTTGGGTTATAGTCAATTACATATTTAACATTGTCTTTTTTGAGCATCATTGCCATTTCATTCTTTTCTATAATAATAGTAACAACAGCAGAATCATCTGAGTTAGTAGCCCCTGTCTATCTAGATATTTTTCTTCTATTCAGTCATTAGGAGCCGAGGTGGCGCAGTGGTTAAATGCAGCACTGCAGGCTACTTCAGCTGACTGCAGTTCAGCAGTTCGGCTCTTCAAATCTCACCAGGTTCAAGGTTGACTCAGCCTTCCATCCTTCCGAGGTGGGTAAAATGAGGACCCGGATTGTTGGGGGCAATATGCTGACTCTGTAAACCACTTAGAGAGGGCTGAAAGCCCTATGAAGGGGTATATAAGTCTAACTATTGCTATTGCTTGCTATTGATATCTGTCTTTCATAGAATGTCTGGACAAATCCCTCCAGTTTCCTTGGCAATTTTTTTCAGAAGTGGTTTGTCCTTGCTTGCTTCCTATGGCTGAGAAAAAAAAATGACTGGTCCAAGGTTACTCAGCTGGCTTTGTGCCTAAGTTAGGACTAGCTCAGGATTTACTGATTTCTATTCTGATCCTTTAACCATTAAATCAAACTGATTCTCCATTTACCTATTCCCCAAATATATAATTTAGTACATTGCATTTGCATTTCGGCTACTTCAATTTTTTCTTGATTTGTATATGATAGAGTAAATTGATGAACTCCTTTTCCAGGACTAGCTCCATCAGTGATCAGACTTCATGGCTTTGGTCCAGACACATTATCTCCCTCACTTCTATTTCTGAAAGTTTAGGGTTCCTCTCCAGTAGCTATAAGAGTACCTTTCAACTTGAGGTTTAATATAATCAAACGTCCAACTGTATCTAAGTATTCCAGCTACTTCCAAATTCTTCTTTTTCCAATAACAAAGAAGTGATATGAAGCATTTGATTGCATTTCCTCTATAGCTATTCTATAGAACCAGATCCATTTTCACTACTGCTGAGATTATTGTTAGTGCAATGCTCATCCCTAAAGGGATGAGCACTGATGATTGGATCCTTCACTGATGATTGGATCCTTCTGTCCATCTTCTCAGATGACCAGCCTGCTACACTCAAATTTACCAAAAGACCTTGTAGGATTTGTAAGGTTTTAATTTAAGATAATGCTCCTCTCTAGGCAAAGGTGATAAAACAGGAAACTTTAGCTCGATCAGAAATACAGCCACTTCTGATCCCCACCCTTCACTAGGATTGCATCTCTTTTATGGAAGGCAGCAGGAAATTATTGCCAATTCATGGGCATGGCTTGGTGGGCATGGCCTGGCTTGGTGGGTGTGCCAGGGGAAGGATACTGTAAAATCTCCATCCCCCCTCCCCTACTCCAGGGGAAAATTACTGCAAAATCCCCATTTCCTCGCGATCAGCTGGGACTCGGGAGGCAGTGAATAGATGGGGGCAGGGGCAGTCAGAGGTGGTATTTACCGGTTCTCCAAGCTACTCAAAAGTTCTGCAACCGGTTCTTCAGAACTGGTCAGAACCTGCTGAATACCACCTCTGCCTCTAAGTCCCTTCAGACCTCTTCCTGTTTAGGATTCAAGGGGCAAAGTTCCGTCCGTCAGGGAATGTTAGCTAACTGATCTGTTCTGACCCCCCTCCTCCGTCCAGGAACGAAAGCCGAAACCAACGTAAATGAGAAGGTTTCTTTTAATCAGTCCAGACTCTCGTTGGCTGCAAGCCACATTAACAAAGAGGTAAGCACTCTGGCAGCAAGTCCTACAAAATTTGGCAGCAATGCAAACAAACTCTGGCAGCAATCCAGCCTGCCAAGTTTGTTTCTTGTTAGTCCTTAACGTTGACTTCTGCAGAAAGGTGTGGCACAAGCAGTCTCTTTTATAATCAGGAGAGGATCTTAATGAACATCAGCTGAGTGTAATCACCTCTTGTAATTATGCCATTGTTTTTGACATCAAGTAGCCCTTCGATGGCGTGCATCCCAGAACAACTCACAGGTGTTTTCTGGATCACTCACTCTTGTCTCCTCCCCACTGATCCAAGGCTCAGATGCCACCTGGTGGCCAACCAGTCTCTCCTCGCCCTGCTCAGAGTCGGAACCCTCTCCACCTCCTCCAGGGCCGACTCATAAGACCCCTCACTGACGCAGTCTGACGGCAGCTCCAACGGCTCCTGCCGGGCCACAACACTGATCTATCAAAGATTGGTTGTTTGCAATCAGTCCAAAATGTCTTATTTGAATGGAAAGGCCTGAGCAGCTCCGAGAGAAGAATAATGCCACCAGCAGCTGTAAATCGTTGCATAATTTGTAAAATGAAAACACTGCTGTGAAGTAGGACTATATTCGTTTCATCCTTCTTCTTTCACCATGGTGACTTTACCGTGTACTTCCACATCCATCAGCATTTCCTTTTGTGGTCCGTGGAGGTACTCAGCCCTCCCATTACATAAATGTGCTTATGTTCATTCATCTCTTGAAGCAACAGCATATGGTTCTTCATAGACCTTTCTCTCCGTATGTGCAGATGACAGGAAGATGTAGATGACAGCAGCAATAGTTTCTAAGGAAAAATGTCACTTTGTTCCCTCTGTATGTGAACAAAGTCAGCAAGATTGATAGCACAATCTTAGACCTGGTATTTCAGAAGTAAATTCAATTATCTTCAGAGAAGCCTACATATAAGATGTGTGCTTAGGATCTTAACCCTACATAATTTTGAACAGGTTTTTGTTTCTTTACGCACGTACACAAACACAAAGCCTCTTTCCTGTTTGATAGTGTTATAGAGCAAGAAAGAGTGGGGGTTGTCTGAACTTTTGTAGAAAATAAGGTCTAGCACATTTAGGCTTTGTGGTCTGATTATTTATCATGACCATTAATGGTATTTTAATTGTTACTGACAAATAACTCACAGAAGTAAAATAAACAAATGCAGATGAAGGTCTGTAACGACATCCTTCATCTAGTCTAATACAAAAAGCAAATATCACAGAGATCAAGTGCTTTTATATTCATTTCTGCCTTTATTATACAAATTGCTCAAAGTGCTGAATTATTCCTTTGTATGTTTGTTTTTTAATCTGGGGATTTTAATAACTATAGCCGCAACCATAGTGACCATGAAATAGACTTAATTTGCTAATGCATGGTTTATTTTCAATATCTCAGTCCAACCACAAAGCCTAAAACACAATGAACATTTAATATAGCGCATGTAGCTGCTGCGTAGTTTTAAGCTCTACATGTTTAATATTTTCTTCCATCCTGTTTTTTGCAATCCCAAATACTGTCCAGAATATACATCTATATGCATTTTATGATTGACGTGCACATAGATGCACGCTCAAAACTGTTTTGGAAAAAAACCCACACCAAATAGCAATAGCAATAGCAGTTAGACTTATATACTGCTTCATAGGGCTTTCAGCCCTCTCTAAGCGGTTTACAGAGTCAGCATATTGCCCCCACAGTCTGGGTCCTCATTTCACCCACCTCAGAAGGATGGAAGGCTGAGCCAACCTTGAGCCGGTGAGATTTGAACCGCTGAACTGCAGATAACAGTCAGCTGTACTGGCCTTCAGTACTGCACCCTAACCACTGCGCCACCTCGGCTCTTCATCCACCCATCAATCCATCCACACATATTTACTTAGATGTGGCTAAAACTGATTTAGAAATGAAGGTCTAAAAATAACCAAACATTTTAGATCAAAGCATGTTGCATTACTGCTATATATCATATGTATCATAAACTGAAATACTACAGAAATGAGTTATTGGATAAAATACCAGACCAATAGCATTTAGACTTATATACTGTCCCATAGTGCTTTACAGCACTCTCGGGGGGGGGGGGGGGGGTGTGTGTTAACAATGTCACCATATTGTCCCCAACAATCTGACTCCTCATTTTATTGACCTTGAAAGGGTGGAAGGCTGAGTCAATCTTGAACCCCATAAAGATCAAACTCCAGGCAGTGAGCAGTACTTTAGCCTGCAATATTGTATTCTAACTACCACATCACCAGGGCTGCCATGCCACTATGATGTACAAAGGGTATGTAGACAACTGTCAATTCATGTATTATCTTTTTATCTATAAAGAAAATGTTGTTAACTATCAACATTGCAAAAAAATGGGTTCCAAAACATATTAACTCAAACACATAGATAAAATGCATCATAAAATAATTGCATAAATGTATTTTAATTGCACTAAAATAGACTGCTAGTAGAGTGAACATCTCTTTCAATGAAAACCATATTGTTACACATGAAAGTACCTTCTTCATTCAATCTTTCCTTGGAAAAAGGAGACAAATTGTTTAACATTTTATTAATGCAAGGTTCATTTATCCAAATTGTGTACTATGCCATTGAGGAATGAGATACTAGCCTTGAAGAAAATATGCACTACCATTAGAAAGCAGGAAGTTAGCCAGGAAAAACAGAGAGGGGAAAGGAAGAAAGTCAAAAATAAATACTATCAAAACTTCAAGACTTATGTCAAACATTTAAGTAGACCAGGTCAAGAAATGACCACTTCTTCAGCAACTATTCAAACTTAAGGTGGGACTACCACCATCTCAGGAACCCTATGGTCATGTGATGACAATCTGGGTTCTTGGGAACCATTTCACATTTAATGATGATTTCAGGGTTCCAGTCACATGTTGACAATATGCAACATTCTGCTGGCTTTGCACAAGCAAAGTCAATGGAAATGTTAGCATAGAAATTAACAAGTTGCTCAAATAAATCTCCTACATTACTCCTTCTGAATTCAAACCACATGGCCTCCTGCACATCCTCTCCCATGCCTCACCTCCCTACCACTTGGAAACCCATTGTTTCCTCTCCCAAATGGCAGCACCACTTCAAGGCTCACTGTGCCTCTGTCACAGCTCCCACACCACTTATTCACTCCCACCCAGCAACAGTCACCCCAAGCCTTGCTGTGCTCCCACCACAAGCAATGCACCCTAACACACCCTCTCCAGGCCTAACTGCACTTGGACCATACCTCCCTGCCACTTGCATCTCCTCTCTAAGCCTCACAGCATCCACACTAGGCCTGTACCATATTCATGCACCCTCATGCAATTTGTCCCACTCAACAGCATCCACCTCAAGCCCTGCTTTACTTGTGCCATGCCTCTCCCAAGTGCACGTCCCCTTCTTCATCTCCCATCCAGTGGCAGCCACTTACTTGCTGGCGTACTTGCAAATGATGGAATTTGCAACTTCCTGCCATCTTTTCCATTGACTTTGATTGTTGGAAACCAATAGGAATCAGTAAAATTATGCTTGCTTAATGACCCAAAATCCTTGCTTAATAATTATAATAGGGAATACAGGGATTACAGTCAGTAAGTGATGTTGTGATTACTACCACATCACTTAGCAGCAAGTCCCAATTACCATCATAACTTGAGAAATACCCATAGAAGTACCAGAACTCGGTTTTATCGATATAGACTATAATAACAGAACCTTGTAAGTTTCTCTTCCTCTTATATCAAAGAGAGTTGAGATAGGCAACCTTGAGTTTCGTCCCTTCCTGCTTTTCCAAGCAAAGTCCATGTGTGTTCCTAATGATTGCTACATAACTTCTTCAAGGCCATCTCCAAACTCCTTTCCAACTGTTAAAAAATAAGTGCACTTTTTATCCCTAGAGTTCTATAATAATTGCCATTATTCCCTCCTAACATTTATTCAGCACATGCTTAGAAGCCTTTTCTATGCTAAATTAATAAGCTCCCCAACCCTAGCTAGATCAGTTGAAAACCATGCCAGCGTGAAATTGATACTCCCATTGTCCCATATTCCTCTTTTCTGCTTCATGGTCAAATAGTGTCATCCTGATAGACAGGTTTGGCATATAAGATGCAAAATTATTGGTTGAGTCTTCCAGCTTTGTTGTCCTTCCTTCTCCTTCTCTTATAGCAGGAGAAACCAATCAGAGCACTGTAAGTACAGGTATAGAACAGGACACTGTATAGGAACTGTATGCTTCTTCCTTGTCATCCCCCCCCCCTCTTCTATCACTTTAAATAGATGAATTCATCTATTTAAAAAAAAGCCTTGAAGGAAATGAATCATAAGCAACTGCTTTACTTCAGATTTCTCTTTTATTCTTTTTCTATTTTTATATAGGGTATGAATGTTGACTGACAGATTTCACTATATTCTGTTTTTGGGAGGCAGAGAGGTTGATTGTATCAGCCTGTTATGGCATTTCATTGCTGTGCGATTTCCCTATTATTCTATTTTAAGCTCCAGAAACCTTTTAAAGAAACCCTACAACACCCTCATGCTATTTCTAGTTCCTTGGGGAGACAGGAATAAAATGGCAGTAGATAAGGCTGATTGGATACTGGAGGGAAGAGGGTATGCCCACATCAGCTTGAAATGACCAATCAGTATCTTTCTGCTCCCATCTGTTATTGAACATCTGACATCACCTTGGAGGTAATGGATAGTGAAGGTAACAGATATTATACACCTTAATGCTGTTACATGCTATTGCCTTAATGGGGAAACACTATTTTAACATAAGAAAAGCTAAGGATGGCTTCACATTGCCCTACTTGTGGGCTGGACTCAAAAGGCAATATATTGCAAGGATGGCAGAAAAAAAGGTATTGCCCCAAAGTGGGTTTGCACCATAGCAGAGGTGGGTTCCTACCAGTTCGCACCTATTCGGTAGAACCGGTTCATCAAATCTACCGAACTGGTTAGAAGAGATTCCACCAGTGCACCCGGAAAGCAGGCCACACCTACAGAAGAGGTTCCAATTTTTTTTGAAACCCACCACCGGTCCTTGGATATGATTATTCTACACTATCATGCTCATATTTATAAAACTCAGTGCCTCTGTGAAAGGTAAGGATGACTACTGCGTTTGTGGTGCAATCAGAACATTGCGTGTGTTGAAGTTGTTTGAACGCAAACCAAAGATGCCTTTTAAAAAACAAGTTTACCTCATATTCTTATGCATGCCAGTGCTGTGTGTCAGGTAATTTAAGGTGGTTCTGACAAGTGTCGTCGGCATCTTCATATCTGCTCACATGGGCAGCAAGCCACTCCCATCCGGTCACATGGGCGGCAAGCCACTTCCACAAAAGAGGCCACACCCACAGAGTAGGTTCGAACAATTTTTGAAACACACCACTGCACCATAGTTAGGTGCAAATGCATGTCTTTGTTGAAGCAATATTAAAGTAATTTTGGTACTTCTAATTATTACCAATTGCAAAGCCAGTCTGGCTTTTCTTGCTACTTCATTTCAGTTATTTCCATTATAAAGAGCTGGGGGAGGGAGACAGGTTTGGGTTGCTGGTATGCATATAAAGCAAGTAATAATTTCAGAGAAGCTTTAATGAATATCTGCATAGTTTTATCATGTAGGATAAGGTAAAATAAACCTTTATTATGGTCAATGTTCTATGGAGATTTTCAGCCATTCAGGCCTTGGTTGTCCCAAAGGTGAAAGCTATAGAAGCTTCTTGGATGAGAAACGAAATGTCTTCAAAGAAAAAGAAGGAAGTCCAGTTACCTCTTGAAAAAGCACCTTTGGGATTGATTATGGCCTTGGGCCATTATGTGGATGGATGGATGGATGGATGGATGGATGGATGGATGGATGGATGGATGGATGGATGGGTAAATGGGTGGATGGACATGTGAAATACATTTAAAATGCCAATTAAAAGATGTTAGCTGAGTAAAGGGGAAGAAAGGAAGGGTATGGGTTGGGAGGGGGGAAATGTTAAAACTTTAGAGATAGTGTCCTAAGTAGTGCTGTGGCTAAATTTTGCCTTGCTGAATGGCAAAGTGAGGCAACGCATTGTCCAATAAAGCTGTGTTCCTTGTACACCTTCTTTTTACCACATGCTCAAATAAAACTGAAGGAAAAAATGTCATAAATCAATGCCACAAATAGCATGGACCTGTAAAATATATTAACTTAGAAGAGGATCAGTGCCCTGTGGAGATGGGTAAGAACTTTTAAAGAATCTTACCGTAATATAAACAAACTAATCCCGAGTCAGAACAGTTCCTGTATTTGCATAAACAAAAGGCTTTGTTGCTTCAAGTAACCTCACTCTGGACCTATAGCTATAAATTACATTGGAACTTAAGTTTATGAGTCATATATTTTATGATAATGACTCTGTATTATGAAACATTTTTAATATGGCCTTATTTTATTTGATGTAGAAACTGCTTTACTTGTTTACCTACAGAATCCCGCTCAGTTACAGTAATAAAGATTACTAATATAAAAGCCCAGTAATAAAGTTGGATATTTGATAGATTAAAGCCATCATCAACATAAAACAAACTCAATTTGGCTGTGAAGCTTAGCTGAAGTAACAATGCTTCTCCACGAGTGACATTCTGGATGGCTTTCAAATATACTGTGCACCTTAAATTTCTTAATCAGCCTGCTCTTAGATGACATCATATTCAATGTTGCATAACCTCAAAAATTCAGTTACATGGCAACCATATACCCAGAGGATCTGGGAGGCAGCAAGCACCGCAGGTCTGAACAATAAGCACTGCTGTGATCAACAGTTGGATCCATTTCTTTCTTTCTTCTTTCTGAGACTTACTTCGGTACAGGAAATTGTGATCTACGGTATATCATTTTTTTCTACCAGAAACAAGCTGACAGGCTAAATAAGCATTTCTCAATTAACTCTCTAATCCTGTCCCCTGCTTTAGCTTTTACTCATGTTCACATGGACACACATTAGTCTGGTTTAAAAAAAAATTAGAAAAGGTTTTTCTTTCCTCTATTTCAGTGGTTCCCAAACTTGGCAACTTTAAGACTTGTGGACTTCAACTCCCAGAATTCAGCAGAGCTGGCTGGAGAATTCTGGGAATTGAAGTCCACAAGTCTTAAAGTTGCCAAGTTTGGGAACCACTGCTCTATTTGTTCTGTCTTCACTTCTTCCTCTAAGCCAGTGGTAGTCAACCTGGTCCCTACCGCCCACTAGTGGGGTTCCAGCTTTCATGGTGGGTGGTAGGGGTTTTGTCCTATACTGAACCACTTTCCTTTTTTAAAAAAATAATAATTGACTTTTTAAAAAAATTCATAGCATTATTTAAAAATTTTCATTAGGTTTTCATAAAATCACCATTACTGTGGAACCAGTGGGCGGTTAGAAAATTTTACTACTAACAGAGATACACAAAAGTGGACGGTAGGTATAAAAAGGTTGACTACCCTTGCTCTAGGCAGTAGCTGACATAAGTAGTAGCTGCAATGGTTAGCTCAGTTGGTTAGCCCAGTAGTAATAATTCTTCCTCCTCCTTGTCCTTCCATATAAAATAGTAAAAATCATAAAAGCAGCTTAAACGTTGTTTAATTTACACTGTAAAATGAGTGGTTGTACAGATTTAAAACTTCCCATTATATTTATTTTCTTAACTATTAAATTTAGAGGATTGCCCAGCACACTGACATGACTCTAAGTGGTTTACAAATTGAAAGCACACACAAATCCAGTAGAAACACACACAAACAAACAAAAATCACAGAAATCATTAAAAACATTTTAAAAGCAAAAATGTTTTAAACCTCACACACCACCACCACCACCCCCAGCAATCTTAAGAAAGTTCCATTTATTTTCCTAGAAATACAACCATTCCACTAACATTACTGGATTCCCAGGCCAGACAGAGCAAAGCAATTTCTTCAAACTCTTCTGGAAAATCAGTAAGGTTAAAAGGGAGGGGTTAGAGCAGAAAAGGCTCACCACCTAAGTCCTGCCAGATGACTTTCCTTTCTAGACAGGACTCCTTTCCAACATGACCTTTCTTTTCCTCCAGATGTGATGACTTTGGTAGACGTGATGTGGGTAAGGCATTCTCTCAAATAATCTGCCTTGCAGAGCTTTGTATTTTCTTTTCTTTTCTTTTTTTTTTGGAGAGGAAGCACAATTATTTTATTTCAAAGCCAAAGATGCAGTGACCCGTGCACTCTGCGTAGTACTCAGGAGTGCAAAGTTCACAGAGTCCTTCTAAAGCAGTGGTTCCCAAACTTGGCAACTTTAAGACTTGTGGACTTCAACTCCCAGAACTCTCCAGCCAGCTGGAGTTCAAGTCCACAAGTCTTGTTTCAAAGGTTTTATTTCTTTTAAAACACACAAATATTTCATCATTCCTCAATCATTAAAACATCGAAGTACAATTTTTTTGTATGCCCCTCCCTCCCTCCCTCCCTCCACCCCCTACCCCCCCTCCTCCTCCCCCCCCCGACTTCCCAGAACCCGTACACGGTATGGATTTTTAACAAACACTGTCTAAAATCTATTGAGAAAAAAGAAATAAAGAAATTAATGACATTCTACATTGACCTTAGCTTCTTCTTGCTGAACTAACTTTAAACAATTGCCCTTGCAGGGCTTTATGGGTCAATCACCAACACATTTAATTGAACTGGTAGCCAATACTGCTCATGGAGCAGTGGCATAAAATCTAGATGCATACATTTTGCACTTCAAGGCCATCCCCATGTAGAACACATTGCAGTAATCATACAAGAGGTAACCAGGATTTGAGTGACTGAGCATAAGACCTCCTGGTACATGAAAGAGTGCAACTGGGACACAACTTAAAATTGGGTAAAGACACTCCACGTCGCAACTGCTATCCACTCTTTAAATGAGTTGGACCCCCAAATAGTGCATCAAGTCTATCTGGTATACAGCCACCCAGTCCAAAATGAAAGATGGTAAATTGTCACAAACAGCTCCCAAACTCAAAGCCACTCAATCTTGCCAGTGACTTGAAACATGTTGTTCCCCATCCAAACTCCCACATCCTCCATGGGGCAAGACCATGTCTTTATTTATTTATTTAACCAGGGGTGGAGATATATAAAACTGGATCAGTATATTTATAATACCTCACCCCATGGCTATGGCTTCATGCTGATGTTAAGCAGAAGCAGAGAAAGTACTAAAAAAGTCCAATAAATTAATATTACTTACTCTGATGACATACTATACATACATAAATGTATAGGGACAGAAGAGTTCATTGAGGGAAATTAACCCTAATCTATCTCTGATATTGGGGACTGCTTTGTGATTTTGAACTGTTGGAAATCTCCTGCAGTTTCCTTTCATACCCCCCTTCCCTCTCCCTTTTACTTATCTTCATATTTCATGGATTTAATACTGGTATTTTTATCCTCCCTTTCCTTCTTCCACTCAGCAAACTTGGTTCCATAAAAAGGATGGTCATGTTTTTCCTAGACTGGTGAAAATCAGCCATTTTTCTTTCTGCTGGATATACTCTAGTTTTCTCCTCAGCACTTACTTTCCCTTGCTTGCGTTTTCCTGACACTGTCAGCCTCTGCTTTGCTGCTGCTTCGGCTGCCATTGAAACGGGGAGGGGGGCATGGTATTTGGGAGGGGAATACTAATTGTGCTGGAGGAAGATTCTGGAGTTTCTGCTGCCTGTCTTACTGCGCATGCGGAGGAGGTTTCCCGCCAAGGCCAACGGCACCGACATTTCATCTGGGTGATGCCTTTCGGAGTTATCTCACACCTGACACTTGAGAGAATTATGATTGGACTGTAACTGGGATGCCAAGGGGTGGGGAATGGGTTATTCTATATATCATTTCCTTTCACGCCTAAATAATCATTTTTCGCTTTGCTACGCTTCTAATCATTTATAATTAGTAAAAGTACACTTGATTTCTATCAATGGAGTCTCGTGGTTTTCTTTCCTAATTATTCAATGGAGGAGTGCTGACAAACACCTCCTCAGTTTTTTCAACATCCAGCTTCATCCTTCGCACATTCAACTTCAGTGGTGTGTGTGTGTGTGTGTGTGTGTGTGTGTGTGTGTGTGTCTGTGTGTCTGTGTTAGTAGGAGCTGGGACCGTCATCAGCTAGCCATACTATATGCTAAAAATGGGCACCCTAACAACTAAGTAGAACAACTTATACATGCTGGAATGAAAATCTCCTTATTAGAAATTCCAAGGTAGACATCAACACCTTTATATAATCCGTGAGAGAACTTCATCAAACTTTTAATTGTTTTCCGTAGCGACTTGGCAACTGCAAAAGACCTAAGCTGGGCCAATTCCTCCTTGCATATTTTTCAGACTGAGCTAAAAAAAAAATCAGCATGAGAACCAACCAAGAGAATAAATTGTGGGCTCTGCTACCTGTGAGCATTCGGCATTAAATTTTAAGCTAAATTTTAAAGTCTAATACTAAAGGCTATAATGCCTCACAGTGCATTCCTATACATGCCTGTTCAAAGTAAATGCCATTGAGTTAAATGACACTAACTTCTCTATAAATAGACATAAGAATGCAGCCTCTACTGATTTTCTCAGTCTATATCCTCATGTTAACAGCAGATGCAAAAGTGCCATTCATAATAAGCATACTTTAAGTAAATAAAAAAATAGCTTCCAGTCAACTGGGAGGATAAAAGGTTTGAAGGTCTTTTTTTTTCCCCAAAAACATGACCAGACATACCAATTTCTCATTATGAACTGAAATTCTCATAACAGAGAAATTGTTCCATGGGGATGCTATCAATGGATTCCCGTCCCCTACATATTTATGTGGTTTATACCTTAGGCTCATCTTCAATTCCTTTCAGGTGATACACATGAAAAATGCTTCCTTGGAACAAAATTGTGTATAATTAGTCAACGTTGGGGTAGTCATCCATAGTTGTGTAGCGAATGTATTTTATACACAGAGGATCTACTGGAGAAGGCAAATAATGTCTAAGCTATCTAGGATAAGGCTTTGGGATCAGAGGAAAGGCAACGTCATGTAGGAAGAAGATTTATTCCATGGTTAGAGATGCAAGTTATAGAACGACTTAAGAAGAATCACTACAAAATGGGAAGTATAAAACAAAGTATATTTGGCTCTAGATACTGTTTTAGCATCTACAGGAGGAGCTGCTGCAATTCTTCTGAAACCCATTTATTCCCTATTGGCCTCCAAACTTAAATGAGATTCTTGTAGTTATTTAAAAGAGGAGATGCATATGGTAGAGAATGATTTTTACTTCCTTAGGATTTCCTATTTATAACCTGCTGGTAATTCATTAAGACCTGCAGCTATATACATTTCCCAACAGCCCAATTCTCAGTGGAAACAATAGATTCACAAGGGGATCAGCAAGATATTTGCTTGCAAGAAGCTTCAAATGGAAGTGAATAATAGCATTGGGGGGGGGATCCAAAGGTTGCTAAGCTCTTTTTAAAATGTACAAACACTTATCAATATTTCAGAAATTGGACTGCAAATCTATGCTTACAAAATACCAGTAAAACCCAGTAGCACTTGTGACTGAATTTTTAAGTTAAATAAAATTTAGCTCTTTGAAAATGAGTGGCCTTATGCTACTCATGAGGCTCCCCATTGTTATTTGAAACATGAAAAATAAGATTCCTCCTCACCCCCTCCCCAAAAAAACTTTATTAAGGAAACAGTCAGATTTTTTTCCTAATTAAAAGTCATAGTTACATTTTTATTAGATTGGACCTAACAATAATATAGATTGGTTATCAGATTGTTGCATTCCCTACTATAAAAATCAGAGCATGACAAATTTAACTTTCACTAACTCAGAAATTTTACTCATTAAGATAAGAGCAGAAGGTACTAAAAACCAATTCATGCCTTACAATCTACACAGATTTACATATATTTGACAGCTTCTTTGTAGAAAGCACAAACATGCCATAAACATTTCCCATAAGTCTATCACCAATGAAGATTGCGCTTTTTAAAGAATCATGCTAATTTAAAAGGGAAATGTCAAAATCATCATGAATGAATCTTTTCTTGTCCCCAATTTTTGGTGGCCTTTTATTCTGAATAAAATTAAGCTTCTGATCAAATGCCATTCATACATAAATCAGACAATGTTATCTTCATTCTAGAATCATAAAATTGCTTGATGTATGGGTTACTTATTGATTGTAAGTTGGAGTTGTTCTTTGTCAGTTCTAGTTAGTAATTAACCATAATATTTAATCATGTTTACAAATGTTATACATCCTGATTGTTACTGAATGACTGTATTTAATATATATATAGTTGCCCATCTCATATATATGATTGAATTGCTTACAATTAATCATAAATTATTGTTTTCTGTTAGATACTTTGACCCAGTAATTATATTAATCCAATCCCCACATCTGTTTTGGGGAGGGAGGGCATAGAGTATAAAAATAAATGTGGGGAAACAAATAAACAAACTGTTCTTTGTTTGAGAATTGCTGGTACTTCTTGACTTAAACTGCAGAAGAACCATCTTAGGGAGATCTTGTTCCTATTGTTCCCAGTCTACAGTGGTGGAAGTAAAAGGAATTAAACTCTCTGTTGTGCCAGCTTTGAAAGGTGTGACTTTAAAATTGGGAGGTCCACCTATTTCATTCTTAGACTGCAAAAACACTGTTTGTACTTGAATCCTAGTTATAGCTCTTGTGGATTCTGAAATAGACTCAAGTTAAATGAGTATTTTAGATGGACAATTCAGTATTATAATCTGAAAAAACATAGCAATTTGTTCCACCATTATGGAGAGAGGTTCAGATGGATGTGTTCTGGAGAATTGCACTAAGCTTTTGCCATTGTTATAATTGATATTAAGCAAATGTAGAATCAATATGAGACACAGAAACAGGACAGGCATCTCACACTGGGGTTTGATTTAGATTCTGGATCATGTCCATGGGAATAATTTGGGAGACACTACTTTGCTTTACTTCCTAAAGGGATAGTTCCAGGCAAAGGAAGTTGGGGCAAAGATCTTCCTATAGAGGTTGACTTTGCTTCAAGGCTGTCTCCTCTTTTCAATATCTATATGAAACTGCTGGTGAAGATAATCCAGTATCATGTGGTCCAGTTTCATCAATATGTTGATGATATCTTGCTAACATGTCATTCCCAGGTCAAAAAGGCAGAAGTACTAACTCAGGACCTGGAGGCTGAGAGAATTGAAAAGGCGAAAAATAGACTGAATCCCTCCAAGATAGAATGTCTGGTGTTTATTTTAAAATGTGTAGGTGAAATAGTTTCAAGGAAATATCAGATTTTTGTTTTTGGTTATTATGTCCATACTTCTTTCCCATAGAAATTCAGCTGGCTCTTTCCCTCTTGGTTTTCAGGAAAGCAGAAAAGACCCTGTTGTTCTATCTGATTCACATTTATGAAAGCTAAAAAGGCACACATCTTTCAATATTTTCTATTTTTTTTTAAATTATTAAAATTGACCTTGTGGAGAATTTTGAGATGTGTGAGGAAGTTGTCCAGTTTTTCTTTCCTGTGTGGCCAAATCACGAAGGTGTCATCTAAATATCTAAGCCAGAGTTTGGGTTTGCGTTCAGATTTATCTAAGGTATTAGTTTCAAAATGTTCCGTGTATAAGTTTGCGATGACAGGTGAGAGGGGTGATCCCATAGGTGCTCCTTCTATCTGTTTGACACCCCGCAAGAACCGAGACACAGAACAGGACAACGGCATCGCCCTCCTCCCTTACATCAAAGGCCCCACAGATAAAATCAGCAAAAGTCTCCACAAACACAACATCAAGACAGCCTTCGGCACTGACCAAAAGATAGCCAACATCTTAAGAAACCCCAAAGACAAGATCCAGCTAGAAAACCAAGGAGTCTATGAAATACCATGCAAAATCCACCCAGCCACATACATTGGACAAAGTAAAAGGAGAATAAATGCACGCATCACAAAACACAAGTGTGCAGTCAGGAAAGAAGAAAAAACTTCCTCCCTTTTCCAGCACCTTAAAGCAACAGGAGATGAAACTGATTTTGAAGGAACCAAATTACTCTCCAAAACTGAACACTTCAACAAGAGAATAATTATGGAAGCCATCGAAATAGAGAAACACCCCTACAACATGGATAAACATGATGATACCTTCTGCCTACCAGACATCTGGAAACTAGCCCTAGTCAATAAACGAGTCCCAGCCACAAAACCCGACACAGGACCCAGAACAACACAGGACACCATCACCAATCTCCCTCACCAAACATCAACTTCATCAACCAATCAAGATGTGACAACACAGCCAACCAATCTGTTTAGAGCAACAAAGCCAACATTACACACACACACACCTATATTTATAGAAAAACGGCAGCTCCGATCACGCTTTGCTCGCACAAGAACGAAGTGTGTGCGTTTGTGTTTGTGTGTGTGTGTAGATAGATAGATAGAGAGAGAGAGAGAGAGAGAGAGAGAGAGAGATAGATAGAGATAGAGATAGAGATAGAGATAGAGATAGAGATAGAGATAGAGATAGAGATAGAGATAGAGATAGAGATAGAGATAGAGATAGAGATAGAGATAGAGATAGAGATACATACATACATACCTACCTACCTACCTTCCTTCCTTCCTTCCTTCCTTCCGTCCTTCCTTCCTTCCTTCCTTCCTTCCTTCCTTCCTTCCTTATTGGATTACTCTCTATTATATTCTGATAAACCTATCAGTAAGTGGCTCCATTTTCACAGAAACTGAGGAACTAGGACTCTTTACAGGATGATCTATTAGATTTAGGTTTTCATTAGTCAATTCAGAACTAAGGATATGGATATTAGATATAGAAACTCAGCAAATCCAATTGATTGTGCCAATAGGAGCTTATTTAGTTGTTCAAGCCTTTAAATTAAAACGGATTCAGATTCAGATTCAGATTTAATTTATTTGTATGCCGCCCTTCTCCGGGAGGGACTCAGGGCGGCGAACAACTCAAAAGGGGAAAGGGGATACAAACACAATACATATAATTAAAATACACAAGAGTCATATAGCCATACAAGTCGAGAGGGGAGGGGAACTCATCAACCCCAGGCCTGCTGGCACAGCCAGGTTTTGACGGCTTTCCGGAAGGCCTGGAGAGGGGTGAGGGTCCGAATCTCCGCGGGGAGTTCATTCCAAAGGGCCGGAGCTGGGGCAGATACCTTAACCTATCCACATATAGGCAGCATGATGTAACATATTTCCAACTAGCCATTTGCAATGGAATTTTGCCCAACCTCTTTACAATGATGGATCATGTTTATTTGAAATAGATAGTACTGAAGCTGTAGCTCATTTTCTTCTACCATTTTTGGGAGGGCGGGGGATACACATGCATATCAAGTTGCCAAGAATAGATCATGAAGAACAACTACACTTGTTTTCCTGACAGTGTTTCTTGCCTAATCAGAGCAGTAGAATCTCATTTATTGCCTCTAAATACTTCTATATTATCTACAGTGTGTCTGAAAGAGATTACTTTGCCTAATTGTTTGCAAGTTGATAGAAGCTGAACCTCTGTGTTTTATATTTACTTGATATTATAATACACACACAACACACACAAACACACGTGTATGTGTATGTATATATCATTTTATTATTCTTTAAGCAAATTGTTTTTTAACATCTTTATTCATTAGTTTTAGTTTTGTATAATTAATATTAGTAATGGGCTGTAGTAGTTTATTTGCATTTGAAAATGCTATATTACCATTGGTGCCTCTTCAGTCTTAAGCAAGCTTGCAGAGCAGAACCTCTGGAACAGGCCAATTTTTAGGTGTTGCCAGAGAGCTCTCATAGGTTTCTCTGCATCGTAGAAAATTATTTTACCAAACTTGTTGGTTTATCCTTTGAAAGAAAGTGAAAATTTGTGTTGAAAACTTATTTAGCTTCAAGCACTTTTATCTGCCCCTAAGTGCTACTCCTGTTCACTATCTATAGACCAAATCTGCATTAACCAATTTAATTACAACTCATGACAATGTACTTGTTGCAGCAGATTGAGGTTTGTAATCTACTTATGAAAGACCAGGACTCGATACCACGAAGGTGAGAGAAATAGGTTTATTTGATGCATCGAGTTCAGCGTGTTCACACACCAAAATCTGAACTGCCTGGGCTCTGCCCAGGATGCTACTTTTATGCCGTGTTCCACACTGTGCATTCTCAAGGCGTTTCCATACACGAGACAAGCATGACATTTCAAAAAGGAGAAGTTCATTTGGAATGTTACAGAGAAGTACATAGGAAAAATACAAAAAAGAGAAGTTCCTATAATGTCTTAAGCTGTCAGCAGTTTATACCTCTGTTCTATCTCTCACCCACGCCTGGCTTCCTGTGCCCCTCGTTTACAGGGTCTTGCCACACTGTTCAGCCCTATTTTTAATACTTATGAGGAAGTTGGAGAGAAAGTTCACTCCAGCTAAAAGTCAACTTTGGAACTCCAGGGCACTAGAATGAAAAGCCAAGCTAATATGAATTTATAAGGTCCATTCTATTAAGACCACCTAACCTGGCCAGCCACTGGTGGGTTACCTGTGCACCCCCTCCTGCATCATACTGACCATTATCCTAACTATTAAAACACCACAATACATGTGCAATGCATAATGAAAATAATAAAACACACAAGCAATCCCTTCTATAGGCTCACAAATCCCATGTTTTGAAATGATGCACACATGATCTGGGAAGCTCCTTTACCTGAGTTTTTGGAAATGAGTAAAGCTGTCAATAAATTAATCCAAATTAATTGGTAGCCCTATTTAGATCTGCAAGCTAAACACACAGAATTCTCAAATATACCAGATAAATGGAGGCATTGAGATTTTGACATCCAAAATCTATTGTAGACTACCTGAATGTAGCCCTAAAGCATGGGCGTCAAACTTAATCATGTCAAATGGCATATCAGTATGTATCACAATGGTTTTTGCTTTTGCGGAGTTGGAGTGGGCATGGCCTGCACAAGACACATCCAGCCCATGGGCCACCTGTTTGATAAACCAGCTTCTCTAAGTTGAAGTTGATTGTGTTTTTCAGTCCTTAGAAAAGATGTATAACAAATCAGTGAGTCCTTATTTTACATCCCCTCAACCTTATTGTCTCCATCCATCTTTGAAACATCAAAAAATTATGCCAGCCAATGACTGGGTGCCTCACTGCTCATCTCTGCCCAATAGGTCACCTGACTTTCTTCCAAAGTCACTGGCAGCGAAGCCTAAGCATTTTAGTATATTTTGAAAGTTGGCTGGACAGTGCTTGAAGAAGGAGAACATTTTAACACTAGTACAGTTAAGAATGTTCCAGTCCTCTCTTGTTCATAGGCTTGTGTGAGCTGAAGGACACAATCAAATCAAAAGGATGCTACTAGTGCCATTTGTATTTTGGTTAAACTTCAAGCAGGAAAAAATATTACACCTATTGTTTTGTGCCTGATAAATTAGAAATGATGCCTCATGGAAAACAAGGACTAAGATTGAAATCTGGCTTTATTTAAATTTGTATTTATCTTCATCTGCAAAACCCCTATGGTAGTCTTGCAGAAGAAAAATGCAGAAAAGTATGCATCTCAAAACAGATAATATGATAGTAACCTTAACTGCTATTATAATGACAGTGATGAGAAATATATAACGTTTAATGGATCGAGGGTAGAGACGACACGAGAGCCAGGACTTCAAAACAGCAAGAGATTTATTCAAGAAGAAGATGACAACGATTCAAAAGTAACTTTTCCGCGCCAAGGTATTTATATACAGAGGTTTGAATAGGGGGACCAATCACAGGCCTAGGAGCGTCTAGCAACTGCTGACGCAGTACCCCGACCAATCAGGTTGGCTCGGCCGGCTAGCAACAGGCTATGCTGTGCCTCAGCCAATCAGGGTGCAGCCTAGACTGTTGCTGGCCTCCCGGTCGTAAGTGGAGGATTTTCTGAATCCTCAACATAACGTTTCTTAAAAATGAAGTTAAATGACAATTCTCAATGTGATCAGTGTATGTGTGTATCAGTGATCACAAAAAACTTGTTTCACAGATAGGGTCACCTCTAAATATTTGTGGGAAGTCACTTAATATTTTCTGACTTGCCTCGGCCTTTTGAGAGTTTCGGTTGGCATATTAATTTAACACATCTCATTCTTCTTCATAGTACTTCTTAAATTGTGGTAATGCATCACCTTTCCAATATGCCTGAAGAAAATCAGGTTATGCTGAACCTTTTTTTAAAAAAAATTCTTCCCCCCCCCTGTTCTTTATTCATTATCCATTTCCACCCTTTCAAGATTTTATGAACTTTTTTTTCAAATGCCTGTGATTAAGTCTGAAACAAACCAAGAATATAAATATGAACCATTTTCTTTCTTTTTGTTTCAATAAGCCAGCAGAATTTCTCCCTTTCCCTTTTAAGCTTCACTGTTATCTCATCTAAAACCAGTGATTCTTAAAAGCCCCTTAGCAATTACAATTCACTGGATTTTTTTTAATGAGTTTGTATTTGTCATCAATGGGATCCTTTTGAAACATCTCAAACCCATCCCCTTATGGATTATTTATTTATTATATTTTATCCCACTTTTATTACTTTATAAGCAACACAAAGTGGCAAACATACATAATACCCCTTCCTCTTCCTGTTTTCCACACAACAATAATTGTGAGATGATTTAGATTAAGAGAGAATATTTGATCCAACTGGTTTTTATGCCTAAAGTGGGACTAGAACTCATAGACTCCAAGTTACTAGACCAGCAACTTAACCTTATTAGCAATAGCAATAGCAGTTAGACTTATATACCGCTTCATAGGGCTTTCAACCCTCTCTAAGCGGTTTACAGAGTCAGCAAATTGCCCCCACGGCCTGGGTCCTCATTTTACCCACCTCGGAAGGATGGAAGGCTGAGTCAACCCTGAGCCGGTGAGATTTGAACCGCCGAACTGCAGATAACAGTCAGATGAAGTGGCTGCAGTACAGCACTCTAACCACTGAGCCACCTCGGCTCATTCCAAAATGACTCTCATTATTTTAACATTAATGTATTAGTTACAGCATACAATCATTTTCAATGCCCATGTCCCATGTTGAAATAACAATACCATTTTGCCAATAAAAATAAACCAATCATACACCTAATAATTGAATAAACTGGGGACACTCCTTAGAGCTTTCATGACATATTTACATATTTAAAATACTGTGTTTCTCAATATCAGCTCAGGCTATATACTTACATAAACTCACCCTCTCTTTTTATATATATTTAGTTGAGTCCAGAAGACTCCATATGTCTTGGATCAATAATTATAATATAATCCTATATATTATAGGATTATTCTGCTAATGAGTCTGCTAACCCTAACAGGATTCTATCCATTCAGATTTCCAGTGCAGTTGCATGAATCATATGATTCTCCTCATTATTCTCCAATATATTATTTTTAACCCAAATCATTTTTATTCTGTTCATGACCATATGTATGAATTCCGGGAAGTTCTTTTATTTAAAAAGCAAAATAACAAAGCCTACAAAGTTCTTACTTCTCTACCAGATAATTTGTCAAATGCAGCATATGGCAAGGCAGAAATGATAAAGGATATCAACAAATAATGCCACTTGTTTTACAAAGTGGAAAAATATTAGATGCAACTTCAGTGGTTACATCAAATGTGATATTTGGTACTCCACTGGATCAGGATTCAAATACCACACAAAATCCACCTTTGTGCTAGCTACATAAACTCATCCATTGCTGAAAACACGTTGGCTGATGTGTGACTTGACATGGCATAAGTCTCTCGTGAATTTTATTTTATTTCTTGGGCATTGTTGGGCAGGGGGCAGGAGAGAAAATGCTAAGCCCTAGTGGTTTTGGTCTATGCTATAAGACCCCTTCCTTTCTCAGGGCCTATGCCAGGATTCCTATTCTATATGTATATATCATCCCAATCTGCCCATCAAAAAACATTGACCCTTGTCCAGGGGTGGGTTTCTCGCCCCGTTCCAACCGGTTCGGTTGGAACAGGGCTGGCGGTGTCCTCATGCACGCGCGCAGTGCCCGCATGCGCACTAGCATCTGTGCGATGCTCCAGCTGCCCCTGGAGGATCGCGCAGGCGCTGTATGCATCCTGTGCATGCATGGAAGCGCAGAACTCGTCAAAACCGGGTAAGGAGCGTGGGTGGGTGGGTGGGCACTTCGCCATTCCCGGAAGTTACTTACTTCTGGGTTCGCCGACCAACCAGATCGCGGGGACCCCTGCCCTTGTCTCAAAAAACAATGATGCAGTCAATACTAATTGCTAAAGTGCTAATTATGGTGAATTAGCACATAGCAATACCACTCAGACTTCTGTATCATTCCATTGTGTTTTGTAGGACGTTTAAAGAGTCAGCATAATGCCCCCAAACAATCTGAGTCCTCATTTTACTGACATCAGAAGGATGGAAGGCTGAATCAACTATGAACCCTTCAGGATCAAACTCCAGACTATGGGCAAAGCCTGCAATACTACATTCTAAACACTGTACCACTAGGGCTCCTACAACTACCTCCTATAAGAGATAATTGTATTACCTCTTATGCAAAGTTTCATTAAAATAAGAACAGAAATGGATGGACTGAGAGGCTCAATATCCAATGTCAAAATGGAGAAAAAAATCATGTACTGGATCTATTTAAGCAGATAACTGAAGCCTGTGACAACCGGAAGAGCCGAGGTGGCGCAGTGGGTAGAGTGCAGTACTGCAGGCCACTTCAGCTGACTGCTAGTTCAGCAGTTCAGCGGTTCAAATCTCACCGGCTCAGGGTTGACTCAGCCTTCCATCCTTCTGAGGTGGGTAAAATGAAGGACCCAGATTGTGGCGGTGATATGCTGACTCTGTAAACCGCTTAGAGAGGGCTGAAAGCCCTATGAAGCTGTATATAAGTCTAACTGCTATTGCTATTGCTACCTTACAGTTCAGGTAATTTTAATCCTTAGTTCTTCATTTAGTCAGAAGATAATGGTTCTCTTCTGGTAAGATGACAAGGTAGTGTTTTTTCCTCCCATGTCTGCCTTTCTGCCCAAAGTTTTTGTTGCTGTACTACACACACACACACACAAAAAGAGCATCCTTCCTTTGCACTGGGATAGGGTCATAGTTGCAACACTGCTGTCAATTAGAGAGAGAGAACAGATGTTGCTTTTAAAGTTATATATCTCAGAAATAGGGGTAATATCATTTAATGACAACTGGAAGAATATACAAGAATTCAAAGTCAGTTTTAAACAGTAAGGCCTAGCAAACTGTCCCATTGGTGGGATAGATCAATAAGTTTTACTTTCAGCCCAGATGTCATATTTAAGTCAAATTCTTTCCATCTCATTGATACAGTAAAAGGCACTTCTAACTTTTGATATGTTGTCTTAATCTACTGAATTGTACTGAACGTAGATACAATTTTTCTGCCTTTTACTCCATCTCCACTTTAATACATCTGGCATCTGACATGTGTAACCATGTGCAATTTGTCTTATGCTGCATAAGTCAGGGCCTTGTTTTATTTATGTAATATACTCAATTGGCTTTTCACCTTGCTTTTCAATTGAACGCTCAAGACAGTTTAGCATACTTGTTTAGCATAATAATATGATTACCAGCAAGGTGGATTACTGGCCTAGTATTTAAGGAAAGAAGGCATAATCTCGATAAAATTATTCCACTATTATGGAACATTTAGTATCAAGTGAAAATGTTTTTAAAAATACCAGAGATTAACCTTTCCACCATGCTATTGTACATAGGCATTCAATATTTTCCTAAGAAGTTTGTAGTTTATTTTTCTTTTATTTTGTAATTCTAAGAATATTTAGCTGAAAAACATGAACGTGAATATTCCCTTTTTTTCTTGTCCCACCAATCAATACTAAGAATGGAGAAGATAATGCCTCTAAAAATGTGGCTGGTTCTCCAGACATTAATGCCTAGACTATCATAAGTGAACAACAGTATATTATATTGCAATATAGAATCGCTTTTTGTGATTTGGGCATCTACACGAACTTGATTAATAAATAATAAATACTGACATTTGTCCCCGTCTTTGGCTCTAGTTATGAAAATATGTGACACATGGAGTCCAGTGGTAGGATTCAAATTTTTTTACTACTGGTTCTGTGGGCGGGCATGACTTGGTGGACGTGGCAGGGGAGGGATACTGTAAAACCCCCATTTCCTCCCCACTCCAGGGGAAGCTTACTGCAAAATCCCCATTTCCTCCCGATCAGCTGGGACTTGAGAGGCAGAGAATAGATGGGGGCGGGGCCAGTCAGATGTGGTATTTGCCAGTTCTCCAAACTATTCAAAATTTCCTCTACCAGTTCTCCAAAACTGGTCAGAACCAGCTGAATGCTACCTCTGATGGAGTCATGCATTCCCAAGGAAACTTTCAGAATTGTGCCCATTTATGCCTTGGAAAGTTAGAAATTAATAGAACATAGAACATAAAATAAGAAAGTTGAAAGGGTCCTTGTAGGTCTTCTAGTTCACCCCCTTCCTTGAGCAGAAGATCCTTTACCATTTCAGACCAATAGCTGTCCAGTAAAAGCCTCCAGTGAGGAAGCACCCATAATTTTTGAAAGCAAGCCGGTTGCTTAGGAAATTTCTTAGTTTTAGGTTACTTTTCTCCTTGTTTAGAAAAGGCTTTCACTTTTTTTGTATCCTGAAATATTGATGTACCCAGTTTCAAATCTACTTGAGAAGTGAATGGATTCCCCTCTTGAGCTGTGAGACAGATCATTAGATTAGAATCCTGACTTCCTTTGGTTGTAAGGGCAAGATTTGGGGGAAATGGAAATCTTGACATTATGGCAGGAAGAAACCGGGTGTATTTCTTACTTTCACATAATGGACTGAAATACAGTGGAAGCTCCTTGTAAAAGGATGAGTGCTAAAATGGATTCATTGATTCAGATTCTCTTTGCTCTCATGCACATCCATACCACTTCATCCTGTACAATGTTTTGCATGAATGGATGAACTTCAGCACAAATGATGAAAGTTGTGGGAGAAAAGAGGAATGGAGTGAAGTCCTCTTTTGCCAACAGGAGCATTTTGGAAGCGAGGCTGGGGGAATTCTGGGTCTAAAGCAACTTATTTCCTGGTGCCCAGTTTGTAATATTTAGCTCAAGCTGTCTGAAACCCAAAACAATTTAGTTGCAATGAATACATTATTAGCAGTGATTCAGTTTTAGCAGTGGTATCCACAGGGATCAAAAAAATTAAGATTATAGTCAGAGCTTCCTTTTATTGAAAATGTGGTACACATTACCATAAGAGATGGGTACAGCTCACAGGTAAAAAGTGACACATGGAAATAATATTATGGAGATGTCTTTGATATTTTGATACCAAGTTGCAACTAAAATAGATTTGAAAATTGATTTGCCACCTGTGATCTTGATTGTATACAAAAAAGCTATCTCCATTTCAAATATTCATAAGTTACCATACCACAACATAAGTCACAATTTGACAAAATTGTAGTGAGCAGTGTGTTCTCTCTCTTTTTTTATCTCCTTTGTGAGGTAGTTTAATAAGAATAAACAGCTCTAATTTCTGCCTGTACATTCCACTGGCATTGTTCTCTTTATCACAAAGGAAGAATAAAAGAAATAAAAGAAGCAGAGAAGGCACTGCATAAATTTGAATGTTCTTAAGAAGAAGATTATTTCACCGATGAGACAGTAATACGTTCAAATAAAGGCTGTGATAATTATACAGGAGTCAAAAATGAAGACAAAAGCAACATTTTCTCCTCTTGGCAAGTTGAGTAACTTTAAGATATGCAGTTTTAGTACAAAACATGAGTGCTATTTTGCATAGGCTTGTATTTGCCTACTTCAAGGATGTAAAATTCCTCTCTTAGTCCTACGGAGGATGCAATTGTAAGGCTTTGATTGTGGTTGTCAGTGGTCCAGTTCTTGAGCAAGAGGTGTCTGCTGCTCATTCATACAGCAGTGCATGTCATTCTGCAATTCTTTACCAATATATATTTAGATTTCTTTCAATGCATTATTATGGAAATCAAGAGCCAGAGTAACTTTCAGTAATTGTTGCTCTGAGGTAGCTGATTTATTCATGGATGCAAAACAGGGAACAGAGCAATTCTATCTGCTGTAGAAGGTTCTGATCTCTACACCATCAAACATTAGTGGGTTAAAGTACGGGAGAAGCAAGTTTTATATCTTTTTTGGGGGGGGGACACTCAAAGAATTTTCAATATTTTTTGCTTATTTAATACCAACTACTCCTTTCAAACAAATAAAAGGAAGAAATCTACATAGATTAAATACCATTCTGGCAGTGACATCATAGATGGGATGAATCATCAGATCCAAAATGGTCCTCTCACTGTCAGCAGTAAGAAGCAAGACAACTTTTTGGAGTAATTCCAAACAGATACCCTTGAAAAAAGGGTATCAAAATGTCAATTATGCTTTAACCACGTCTAATATAATGCACAAGCATGAGCCATTGGAAATAGCTAGGTTGACTTCAAGACATTTTGAATTTGAAATGCTTTGTGCCTCTTGTTATGATAATGGGTGAGTTCAGTAAATTAATTCAACTCATGAAGTTATGTATACCTTAAGGCTTTTGTACCTCTTCTATTTCAGCTGATTCTACTTAGTACTTCCCAATATTCTGGAAATTCTGGTTGAAGCACAAATTCTGGCTTTGTATTTCTTTTATTCCCCTTAAATTGGATTCTAAGGTTTTAACTCAGGACCATCTGTAATATCAGTCACAGGCTTCAAAATGATGGGCAAAACTCGACTCAACTCAACAATTGAAATCTCACACCCCCCTTTTTTTTACTAGTGTACAATGCAGTGGTGAGGCTATGATCATCTGAATGTGTCCATCATTTTGAGATCAGTGACTGTTGCTATTGATGCCACTGCAACACTCTTCAATCTTGATGATGTTGGGGAATCCCATATTCTTCCAGTTCTGGGTCAAGCCATCTAGGCTCTTGATCAGAAGTTCAAAGATTAGGTATGAATGATGTTTGGATCTCTCTTCCTCCATTTAAGCCATGTGCCAGCCAAAAGAGAAAGCCTTCTGCTTCTGTAAGCCTTCTGTTTCCAGACATGCCTTTTCATTTTCCAATTCATCTAAAGCAAATTGATGATAACACTAGTTTATTTAGTTTACAAAATACATTCTCACAGTGACTTGAGACATCACACAGGGCAACAGTAAATCTGAATGAAAAATTTAAAAATAACCTACCGTAACTCTTTTTAAAAAATGGCGATGTTTTGACGAGGTCCCACTTGCCATCTTCAGGCTGGTGCCTTCGGCTTCGTGCTTGTACGAGCAAAGAGTGATCAGAGCTGCCGTCTTTCTATAAATATTGGTGTGTGTGTATGGAGTGCTGGCTTTGTTGCTGTAAGCGGATTGGTTGGCTGTGTTGTAACATCTTGATTAGTTGATGGAGTTGATGTTTGCAGATTAGTTGTGATCATAATATAATATGACCAGATGTGCTTATAAGATAATTTGAAAGAGACACTTTGGAATACATTGGAGCTTCAGTGCAGAATCTCTTTAAAGCATTGGGATCTGTAGAAAAAGCTCTAACATTGGGAAAAGTGGAAAGAAAAAGAAGAAGTGGACAACCAGCTGCAACAACCAGAGAGACCGCCTACTGCCAATTACCTCCACTAGACCAATTCGATCGCATCGATTAGGCCTCCTCCGAATTCCATCTTCTAGCCAGTGCAAACTGGCAACTACCCGGAGGAGGGCCTTCTCGGTGGCTGCTCCGTCCCTTTGGAACGAACTCCCCGTGGAGATTCGGACCCCCACCACCCTCCAGTCCTTCCGCGCCGCTGTAAAGATCTGGCTGTCCCGGCTGGCCTGGGGTTAAGATTGTAGCCCCACTCGAATTGTGCGATTGTTGTGTCTTCTTTTTTAACATGCTGTATTGTCTATTGTTTGTCTTTTTCCCCCTCCCTTTTGAATTGTGAGCCGCCCTGAGTCCCCTTAGGGAAAAGGGCGGCATACAAATAAAGGCAAAAGTAAAAAGTAAAAAAAAGTAAAAGGTGAATGGACTTAGTTACAGTGAGTGATCTGTGCACTATTAGAGGATCTGAAAAATCAGAGCATTATGGGGGAAGTCTATCTATGTGGTCATTGAGGATTGATATTCTTGATGCCATACAATCAATCAAGCAATCCCTTAAAAGTGTTGCTTTCAAGATGTTTAGCATTCATGTTCCCTGCATTTTTATGAATCAGTTCAAAGCAAATAACTGCACAGCATACACATCCCTGGTACAAAGCATTAAATGCAGCTTGGACATGCTGCTAAATTTAGGAATATACTCCATCTGTGATCTTACTTTTCAGCACTCCCCCCCCAACAACACATTTCACATGTGTCAACAATAATCACCATCTTTTGCTTGCTAATACCAAAGAGTTGGTAATCTCAGTCCCACCAGGCAGGTGTTTCCTTCACAACAGACCTTCAAATTAGCATTGACAGGGAACTTTTATTAGAAAGCCAATTAATCTTGGGGGAAAAAAACCTAAGGAAACAAAAAACTATCCATCTGGAACTTCAAAGCTTTTCCCTGGATGATTAAGAATGGAATATTCTCACTGCAAAAATTAAGAACAACCTTTCTTCTAAAATCACATATGCACACAGAGAGAGAGAGAGCTGAATAATGAATATTAGATTTAGACAACAGAAAGCCTGATTTAAATCATTATAATCATTTAAGGATTATCAGCTATACACTGGTCACTGATCAGTGGCCTAGAACCGCAAACTCATTTGTAAATATTGCTAGGTTATAATGCTAATGCTTTTCTGCAATATGGAACATTACAACTGTTGATTACGGTAGTTTAAATAAAAGTCCTGCAACCATTGATTATTTGCCAAATAATGTTGGAATGCCCATTATTTTTCAGCATTGGTTCTTGACTGCTAAAACATGGTTGTCTTTATCTTATTTGTGTGTGTGTGTGTGTGTGTGTGTGTGTGTGTGTGTGTGTGTGTGTGTGTATGTGTGCACGCAAGTGGGCATGCACACACATGTTCTATATGCATGCATATGTTTTAGTGGATTCTTTCTATTTTTCTTTTTTCTTTCTTTTTTTCTTTTATCTGCTGAGTAGCATAACAGTTCTGGATTTCGAAATAAAACCGTCATATATATTCACAAGGATATTGTTTTCTTTAATGGCCTTTAAAATGAACAGCCATAAGAAAAGAGAACTATTTAGAGCACATTCAGTAATTCAGAGTTTTTCATTAAAGGAACTCCTATTAATTCAGTATGTATGTAAAGCTGAACTGTATGATTGATAACTACACTGATATGTAGACATATCAGTGGCCTTGCTGAAGAATAAAGAGAGTTAGTTGTTATTTGTTGCTCCTAATTGGAAACAAAATATGAATAGAACAGTATAAATTCCTAACAATAATGAACACACACACACACACACACACACACACACACACACACACACACACACACACACCAATGTCTTTGGAGGTATAAAGACTGAAACAGAAACTGGGCAATCTTGTGTCAGGGCTATTGCAGCTTCCTGGGGTATCTGGCAGTTAACAGGTGGTTAAACTTTCAACCTATCGCCTAAAAAAGTATCTTCTTTACAAAAAAATAATACTTAAATTTAAGATTCTTAGGATAGTTCTATTATTTGTTTAAATATTTGTTGCAATCAATCCAAGAAACAGAATTTTGTGCATCCACAAGACACACCGAAATATTAATAAACATTTTGTAATAGCAATAGCAGTTAGACTTATATACCGCTTCATAGGGCTTTCAGCCCTCTCTAAGCAGTTTACAGAGTCAGCATATTGCCCCCAACAACAATCCGGGTCCTCATTTTACCCACCTCGGAAGGATGGAAGGCTGAGTCAACCCTGAGCCGGTGAGATTTGAACCGCCGAACTGCAGAACTGCAGTCAGCTGAAGTAGCCTGCAGTGTTGCATTTAACCACTGCGCCACCTCGGCTCATATAACTCCAAATCAAATGTGTTGGTTCCATTATGTTGTGCAGCCAAACAAAAAGACTATATTTTTACCATACGTACCAAAGGACTAATAGACTGATAATAGCTGTGTCAATTGAATAAGTTTTTGGTAAATCTATTTCTTCATTATGAATCTCCAAGTATTTGGAGTATCCCTTATTGTATTTTCCAAGTGTCCCTTATTATATTTTTTCTCTTCTTCCCCACCTGCTGCTCCACTTTTAAAACAAAACACAAAAGGCTTCATCACTTCTAATATGCTAAATTCTGTGGATCTTCTATCATAAACATAATTGCAGGCTGCAAGCTGATCTACTTTTATGGAAAATAGTCATATATGTAAAAGAATAAAGGCCACCCTGTAATGCAGTAACTTGAGAATGCCAGAAGCTTTCCTGATAGAAATCACAGCATTTTCATGCCAAATATCAGCTTTTCCTCCACAGGTTCTATTTGGAGAAAAGTAGCAATAGCACTTACATTTTTATACCATTCCAAAATGCTTTACAGCTCTCTCAAAGTGGTTTACAGAGTCAGCATGTTGCCCCTGACATTCTGCGTCCTCATTTTACTGACCTCGGAAGGATGGAAGGCTGAGTAAACTTTGAGCTGGTCTGGATTTAACTTCTGTCAGTGAGAAGTTTGCAATGCTGCTTTCTTATCATTGTGCCACCATGGCTCTATCTCTTGATCCCTCAGGAACAGAAGTGGGTTCCTACCGGTTCGCACCTATTCGGTAGAACTGGTTTGTCAAATCTACCGAACCGGTTAGAAGAGGTTCCACCAGTGGACCCAGAAAGCAGGCCACACCTACAGAAGAGGTTCCAAAAAATTTTGAAACCCACCACTGGTCCTTGGATATGATTATTCTACACTATCATGCTCCTATTTATAAAACTCAGTGCCTCTGTGAAAGGTAAGGATGACTACTGCGTTTGTGGTGCAATCAGAACATTGCGTGTGTTGATGTTGTTTTAACGCAAACCAAAGATGCCTTTTAAAAAACAAATTTACATCATATTCTTATGCATGCCAGTGCTGTGTGTGAGGTAATTTAAGGTGGTTCTGACAAGTGTCATCGGCATCTTCATATCCGGTCACATGGGCGGCAAGCCACTCCCATCTGGTCATATGGGCGGCAAGCCACTCCCACAAAAGAGGCCACACCCACAGAGTAGGTTCGAACAATTTTTGAAACCCACCACTGCTTAGGAACTGGCATTCTTATGTGCCATGAAAACCAAAAATAATGAAAATGAATATACATAGATACGGGCCCATTAACAAGGATTTTTAAATGTTTAAGGACAAAACTACAAAAGCCAACGTGAGTTACTAAACAAACATAAATTAAGGGGTTTAAGGATGGATCAATTAAGGATGGATGCAAGATTTTGAATATCCATATTCAATATTTCTATCTGAAAAAGTATTTTTTTCAGGAGCATTTATTAGGAATTACTTTATTGATATAACTAAAGATTGAGATTTCTGTATATATGAGTAAGACAATAATTAATTAAAAGAGTCAAGAGTACTGAGTTATCTTGTTAACCTGTTTCCCAAAAGTTTAAATGCTGTTGATGCAACAAAATTTACAATCTGGTTTTCCAGTACACTAAATCTCACAAGGACTTTTGAATTAATTTATTTTATTGCACTATTTTGTATTGGCACTGCGAAAAGCATTCACAGCCTCGTTTCAAAGCATTATTTGCAAATAACAACAAAAGGACTGCTTCTATTAGGCAACCAAGTGCTTAGTCACAATTACCATTAAGTTTATGTTAAGTAACTTCTATTCTGGATTAGACTATTCTTTTCCTTTCCAAAATATCAGATTACGGATTTGACTCCCCAAGTTTATATTCTAAGCAAACTTACATTACTAAAAATATTACACAGATCTTTTAACTGTCACACATTTGGAACTCCATAAGAAACGTAGCAATGGATTTTTATCGCTTTTCTGGTTCGATTCACAGCAGTTTCCGGGTGACAGAATGTCCAAGAAGTATGTTCTAAAGTTGTCTTGATGGAAAACAGATTCAAATGCTAATTTTATTGTAATCCCCGGGAATTGTGCTAATTAATTAATTAGCAAACTTCAGGGCTTAATGAACTCTGTGTGGGAAGTCTTTAATTCTGCATTGCCCATCATAGAGTACTTTAGTGTTGTGATTGCATAATCCCTTATTAGAGCAACAGAAACCAAAGTCTTGGGAGAGGATATACACAAAGAACCACCTCTGCAAACATAAGAGTTTGCTTGTGGAGAGAATAAAACCCTGTGAAACCCTTGATTCGTGCAGAAAATGTTGCACTTTCTACCACCTCCGTACTTGTAATAACTCCAAATGTGTTGCCTAGAGAACAGTCACTGACCACCCACTTGGATATCCGGAATAGATTGTTTTCCCCAGAAAAATAGCAAAGGCTTTAAAAAAAAAACCCAACAGAATTAATAATTCACCATTCTCTTTTGTACTGAGTTAATGTTCACATCAATGTCCTTCCACTTGGAAGATCTGAATTAGCTTTGAAATGCAATGGAGGCCCTTGTAAACTTCTGAGCAAAAACGAATATAGATTTGCTTCATCCCATCCCTGGCAGAATGGGGAACAACCAGATATCTGCATGTGGAAAGAACCGAATCCAAATAGTCTGATTTCAAGCCATTCCTCAATTTTTCAATATCAGTTACATTCTATTTTCACATTCGTTACTTCTTTTCTTTTCTTTTTTGTTTAAAAGCCAGAATGAATTTGAAATCAACTCATTCAAGTAATTTTGTGAAGAACTCTTTTTTTAAAAAAAGAAAAGAAAAAGAAAGACAAAATCCATTTAAATGGAGAAATTAGCATCTAATTCAAAACAAAAAGTAAGTGAAATAAAACACACACAAAGAGAGGGGGGGTGTAACTTGTTAGTCACAGAGCATACAAAGAAAAGAAGATTGAAACTCCTCATACAATGCAGCGCTTGGTTGGCAAGTTTGAATGGAGTTGTTTCATCAGCCTTTAATCTCCCTTGGTCCATGAAGAATGGACAGCAACAGTGGTGGGTTTCAAAAATTTTTAGAACCTCTTCTGTAGGTGTGGCATGCTTTGTGGGAGTGGCTTGCTGGCCATGTGACTGGGTGGACGTGGCCAACTTGTAAAATGTGGTGAAACTCACTTAACAACGCTCTTGTTTAGCAACCAAAATGTTGGCTCAGAAACTCTGGCATTTGAAGCACGCAAGTCTTAAAGCTGTCAAGTTACAAGACCCTTGCACTCCTAGCCCTTTAGAAAAAAAAACCCCAGGGGTGTTCAAACTTGACAGCTTTAAGACTTGTGGACTTCAACTCCCAGAATTCCTCCTCCAATCATGTTGGCTCAGGAACTCTGGCATTGAAGTGTGCAAGTCTTAAAGCTGTCAAGTTACAAGACCCTTGCACCCCTAACCCTTTAGAAAAAAACCTAGGGGTGTTCAAAAGTTGTAAGACTTGTGGACTTCAACTCCCAGAATTCCTCCTCTCGCTCTTCATCTTGATGATGTGAGGACGGATGGGGGGAGGGAGCTGGGTTCTAAACAGCACTGTAGATTTGTGGAACCTCTTCTATAGAATAGGTTAGAACTAGCAGGAACCCACACCTGGACAGAAAGTTTTGCTTGAGAAGAAACGGAGATGTGGGGCAGAAAATTTGAAAATCAGAGCAGAACATTGAAGAGAATTCTAAAAAAGAGTTTTGGAAAAAAGAGAATCTTGGAGATTGTGTGATGACTTGTCTCTTCCTGTTAAGCACCATTAATGGAAGAAACCAAATCAAAGGCATAAAAGGGAAAGGAAAGGGAAGAAGTAAATGTGTTCTTTCACTTTAAGATGACTGGGGTGAACGTGTGGGACCTAAATCCTCCTGACAGTTAGAAACAGAATCCAAAATATAACATTTATTGTCAAACTAAAGAAACTGGGAGCAGCTGAAATGATAATCTAAATTGCAGATAAAAACTTAAATTGGCATGACTACAGGAATGCAATATATATAACATTATTATAATTCCATATACAAAGAAAGGACACAGAGGCTCAGTGGCTAAGACGCTTGAGTTTGTCAATCAGAAAGGTCAGCAGTTCAAATCCCTAGCACTGTGTAATGGAGTGAGCTCCCATTACTTGTCCCAGCTTCTGCCAACATAGGAGTTTGAAAGCATGGGAAAATGCAAGTAGAAAAACAGGGACCACTTTTGGTGGGAAGGTAACAGTACAGTTCTGTACTCCTTAAGCATTTAGTCATGCTGTCCACATAACCATGGAGATGTCTTCGGACAATGCTGGCTCTTCAGCTTTGAAATGGAGATGAGTACTGCCCCCTAGAGTCGGGAAAGAGTAGCACATATGTGCGAGGGGAACCTTTACCTTTATATGTACAAAAGAATATATTTCTGATCCTTTTTTCAGTCTAGGACATTACTACTATAACAGTTTTATTTTGTAGTACCTGAGAAACTACTTCTCAATTTTATCCTATCTCCCCTTTCAGATAACAAGCACAGAATTTGGCTATTAAAACACAGAAGTTTGCTAAAGTTCTGTCTGGAAAATGCAGAGAATTTTCTCCTATTTTCTAAGATTCTTGTCTCATTGAGACCATCACAATTTCTAGAAAAGCAGACTTGGTTTTTCTTGTCCTTAAGCTTTTGGATTTTCTTGGGGGGAAATTGGAAGAAATCAGAAGTAGAGTTATGAAGCCCCTCATCATTCATTTTCAGCTTGGTTCGCAAGATGGGATACCTAACATGTACATGGGTAAATGCCAAATCATTGTTTTCGGAGACTGCAATAATAGAATAGGCCCCAAATGAAAATAAAAGGTGATATGTATTTTGATTGGCTTTGGAGCATGATAACAAGAGAGGCACTTTGGAAAGATGCTATGGGACAAGTGGATAAAGAAGGACAAATGCATGTTATTCAAAAATCCTTTGAGAAGCTTATGATGAGGAATAGAGAACCAAGGTGCCACAAATAGTGGGAGACATTACGGATGAAAGGCAGCTGGATGCTGGATCCAGACTGCTGCAAAGTCTCTCCAGAACAAGGAGACCTCTTGAGACTACTCCACACAGCTGGGTTTTTTGTGCATGTGTGTTTTTGTGAGACCGGACAACAGAAATTCATGTTTTTATGATCTTTTGCAAACAACTGAGATTTGCAAGTTTTCTTCACTCTCAGAGCTTATCATATTGTGGACTTAAGGTTCAACTTTATCTTTTTAATCGCTTTGAAGTTAGGATGATGAACTAATAATTACAAATGATGTACAAATATGAAACCAAAAGAGTGACATGCATAACATTTCTGCAATAGATTTACAAAAAGGATTTGTTGTCAAAGTGTCAAAGTATCAGGACTGCAGCCGGTTCCTTTTAGGATCTTTGGCCTGCCACACTCTCTATTATTTTACTATGCTGTTTCATTAATGGGGAATTGGGAGGGGGAATAGTAAGGAGTAGAATGTGTTGTTGTCAAAATAAAAAAAAAATCCTTTCTAGAAGCCCAAGGTCAACTTTTGTTCTCTACACCTCTGAGCCTGACTGGAACTGGATGGGTGGAACTGCCAGCGTGGCAGTGGAGGAGCCGAGGTGGCGCAGTGGTTAGGGTGCAGTATTGCAGGCCACTTCAGCTGACTGTTATCTGCAGTTCAGCGGTTCTAATCTCACCGGCTCAAGGTTGACTCAGCCTTCCATCCTTCCGAGGTGGGTGAAATGAGGACCCAGACTGTGGGGGCGATATGCTGACTCTGTAAACCGCTTAGAGAGGGCTGAAAGCCCTATGAAGCGGTATATAAGTCTAACTGCTATTGCTATTGCTAAGATTGGACCATGTGATGGACTTGTGGGTATGGGAACAAGATCATGAACTTTTAACTGGGTGGAGAAACCCACAGATGTACCAACCAGTGATGTGCAGTGAGGTTTATGGCTGGTGAGGCAAGCGGGCAAAAGCCGCCCTATGTCGGACACAGTGCTGGGGCTTTCGGATGCCCCGGTGCTGTGTCCGCCATACAGGCGGGACGCCTCTATGTCCCAAAGCGCCGGCGCTATCAGACACAGCGGCGGGGCTTTGGCGGGACTTTTGGAAAGCCCCGGCACTGTGTCCACCATAAAGACAGGACGCCTCTATGTCAGGATGCCTCTAGCAGCAGGGCTTTGGGAAGGGCTCTACCACACCAAGGGAGAACCCATCTTTCTCCCCTCTCCTACAAAACAGCATCAGAAGGAGAAAGGGACAGATTATATTAATGAAAACACCCCACACTTAAGTGGTTCCCCTTAGACAGGAAACAGAAAATGATTATAAACATGCCTGCTGAATGGTCAGTCTCCTCGCTTTAACAGTTTTGGGTTGCCAAATTCAACTCAGACACTTCCCAGCTGAGGGATTTCCTACTGCCCAATAAATGCGTTTATTTATGGGAATGGTTCCGAAACATAAAAAAAAAAGTGCCAGCCCGCGCGCCAGCAGAGGCGAGTAAAACACACACACACAGACACAAACACAAATTACCTACAATAATACAATTACTTACAAATTACATTAATTTTGAATTCCTCCCCCTCCCTCCGACCCACATAACTTTTCCAGCTGTGCCATAGAGGATTTCAACTCTGCTCTTGTCTGCCATGATGAAAATGTAAAAATGTAAAAGGAAAAAGGCAAGAGCTGCTGAGGTCAGGCTGGATTAGCTGCTGCCAGAGTCTCCAATGGATGACTCTGCTTAACTGTTTAAAAAAGCCTCTAAAAAGTGCCCTCTACAGGAGGAGGCGAAAGAACCACGTGCCTCATCTACATAAGGAATTTTTTGGCTTTTAACCCTTGCTTAACTCTGCTCGAGTGATCATAAAGATAGACTAAATGAGGCACTTGGTTCTCCCAGCTCCTCCTGTAGAGGGCACTTTTTAGAGGCTTTTTTACAGTTAAGCACTAAGCAGAGTCATTTACTGTGACTCTGGCAGCAACTACCTCAGCCTTTTTCCTTTTACAATTTTTTCTTTTCATGATGACAGTGGTGAGACCCTGCCTTTCCTGCCTCTCCTGACTGCACGTCCCTGGTACCAACATGTCTCTCTTAATAAATTGGAACATTGAGGAAAGCTTTGTCTTGGATTCTGATGTAATTTTGGATGATATTTGGAACGCTGACACAAAGTTTTTGTGGGAAACGATAGGGAGAATATGAATGGTGATGTGGATAACTTTCTTATACTGGAATTACTAATGAGGTCCAAACAAAAAGGCCACTGGTTTTGAGAGAAGAGAAACAGAAAGCATGAGAAAACAGTTGCTGGGACTAAATTTCAGGGAATGAGAATTTGTGAGGAAAAAAGTAGAAAAAATACAACATCTGTTTATTTGCTCAAGATTAATACAAATGGATTGCTAATGTTTAGTGGATGTTTGCCTATTAGGACTGAATGACAATGTTTTAAATATTTTTAATGCTATTTTGGGGGGATTTAATGGATTTTTAAAATCAGGACTAGATAATGTTTTAATAACATTTATATACCTGAAGAGAAACCAGAGTAACCTTTTAAAAAGTTTTTATTTTTTATTTTTCTTTCTTTTTGAAATATTTACTGAATTAGTTTTATTTATATAATATAATCTTTAATGACATTATTGCAAAACAACAACAACAACAACAACAACAACAACACAAACACAAAAACCCTTGAATTTTAGCTTGAGTGATTGATTATCTGAGAGTACTTTTTTTCCCACTGACTGAGAATCCAATGCACATAAATTAATTCAAAATTTGCTCTCCTTTCCCTGAAATGATTTTCAGGGGAAATTAAAATTCACAGGCTGAGACTGGGTAAATTGCAACATTATTTAGGACAATTGTTCTGTAGGCTTTTTCCCTTTTCTATTTTTCTCTTTTTATATAAAATACATAAGCAATAAAACTTCAATTTCATGAACCCTTCAGCAGAAGGTGTTAGTTACTTTTGAAAAGTATCTGTTAAAGCCAGTTTTGCATCCATTTACATCATTTGCATAATCATGTTCTTACACAAAGAACAGAAATGGGTAAAAATAAAATAGTGATTTCAGTGATTTGTTCAGATTATTTCAGATGCAGCTAATTTTGTTATCTATTTCTGGGGAATATCTTAAGGTCAATTTTGTCCATTGTATCTGAGGTCTGGTAAATGATGATCCATTATTTCTAAGTATCACTGCTTCATGGAATATGTAGATTATCATATAATTTGTTTGCCCCTCAGCATCACAAACGGATGCAGAAATAAGTCAGAATGAATCCATGCAAAACACTGGCAATCAAGGAAAGAAAAAAACTCGGGAGAAGGAGGACCCACGTCACGATATCATAACGTGCGGTCTCGATAGTCTGAGACTGCCATTGACACTTTTGCCACTGGATGGTCCATCAAGACCTAAACCATCTCGTAGAGACGGTCATCACGAAGACAAAGCCTTGCTGGTTTCAGGGATATCGCAAAATCCCTGATAGACCCAAGGGAAGTGCTTCAAGCCGGCGGTAAACAGGCAGCCCTCGGGCTGATGAAATCGGGATGCTCTGGAAGGAAAGAAGTGAAAAGATAAAGTGAGTCCATCTGGTGAGGTATTTTATCTATTTTGCTAAAGAAATGTTTCTCCTTAAACAAAAGAACTGAGCGGTGAAAATAATCCTAATTGGATCATTGTGGAAAGTTTTTTTTTCTTTGTAACTATTTTTTGTGGATTGAAGTGCTTGTAACATTTTTCATCTCTCCTCTTAAAGTGAATGGGTTGATTTTTTTTCTTCTGCTTCTTGTTGCTTCATTTTTTGATTTCTGGATTAAAACCTTCCTTCTTATTTTAACAATTCTTCCTACTACTTGTTATTAAATCACACTAAAAGAAATCTAAATAATTTTGTTCCCTATAAGACAGAGATAAATATTAGAAGGTGAAAATTGCCACTCGAAGATCAGAGGCTGGTGTTTTTGAAACAATGTATCTCTTTTCTTTCCTTATTTGACTTCACTAACTTTGTAGCTGAAGGGTTTGCAACTTGTTTACAGAAACTGATAAAGAACCAAGGGCACAAATTGTTTTCACAGGTGCCTCTGAGAATTACTTTGGCAAGGGAAAGAAAGAAAGAAAGAAAGAAAGAAAGAAAGAAAGAAAGAAAGAAATAAAGAAAGAAAGAAAGAAAGAAAGAAAGAAAGAAAGAAAGAAAGGGGGAAAAACAGAACCTTCTTTGAAGAGCAGAAAAGAACTTGTGTTCAAGACAATCTAAAAAAAATAAAATAAAAGAGGCCTGGAAGGCTAGAGTGGCAGTCGCTATTAGTTTTTTTCTTCTTGTTTCTTTCTTTCTTCTGTTTGGGAAACATGGATCAATACTTAGGTGAGGAAACCTTAAAATTCCAAAATATCTTGGCTGCAATTCAAAATCTATTGGAAGGATATGGGAGAATTGAGACGTTGGAAAGACTAGTCTTCCTCACAGCAAAAGATGATAGGGTTGGAGCCCCCAAAATTAAAGGGAGAATGATGATATAGAAGATAAAGATAAGACAATAGATGAATTTATTAATGGAGGAAATGTGGGTGAAAGTGGAAAGAAGGGAATATGGAAAAGGGAATTCGATGAATTGGAGCTCTACCCCAGATTCCAGGACACAGAAGGAAAAAAAATACTAATGATGACAGACATAAGAAGAGAATTTTTTTCAGAAGCAAGATTGACAACCAAAGACAAGCTAATTTTAGTAGCAACTGGTGGGCAAAAAGATTATCTGAGAGACCCTTCAAGCAACAAAGTGCGGAGAGAAGTCTATAAAAACCTTATAAAGGAGATAAAAAGAAGACTTACACCACAATTGGCAAGAGAGATAAGACTTTTTGTTACTAGAAAGATATAGGTTGATAATGAAAGTTGATAATAAAAAATCAGTTGATTTTGGTAATTAATAAATAGGAATTCTGTAACTCTTGGATTGTTTTATAGTGTTATCAAATGTTTATTCACTAACAATTAATTAACTATAATAACAATAAGGAAATGATAATGGATATAGCATAATGATATATACATGTGTGGCAATCTAGCAAAAGAAATTTGGATATAAATTGCAAATTGTGACTTGGGAAAAAGACCTATAAAATTTTATTAACAAATTTTTACTGAGATATTGTTATAAAGGCATAAGGTTTTTCTTTTTTTTGGGGGGGGGGTCTGACAAGAGGAGATGGGATATAAAAAGTAAACAATTTTTAGCCAATTATTATAATAAGGAAATGTTAATGGTCATTGTTTAACAATATATACATGGTATGGTATCAGCAAAAGTAACTTGGATATACATTTTAATCAGTGAGTTGGAAAAAAAGGAGGCGAAAGCTTTGAAACTTTATTAATTGACTTTACTTAAAAGATGCTATAAAGGTGTAATGTTATTGGAGGATTTTTTGAAATAGCTAATGAATGCCATTATGTGGTTGTGTTTTTAAGTATGAATGATTTGAGGTAAAAGCATATTAAAATAATTGTAGTCAAATGAGAATTGTGGTACATTGATAGTAAGATATACAAAGATTTTTGACTTAAAGTGTATAATCTAATATGAACTATAAGTAATGACTGTGGAAGAAATGCATGAAAGTTATCTGTAACCAATCAACACGCTTTCTACAAGATGTAATGAAGGATGATTCTTTTTTTGTGTTTTTGTTCAATTAAAATAAAAAATATTCAAAAAAAAAGAAAAGAAAAAAATCCAAGTGTGTCCACTCCTAATCCAGTAAAGGATAAAACGAAGTTTTTTCTTATCTTTATAGTATTTGTATTGTGAGAATTTGTGACTGGTACAGTACAGAAAACTGGAAGACAGAAAAAAACAGAAAATAGTCCCCTTTCTCAATTTATCAGGTGAGATAGCTATAAGAAAATTTTAGTTCAATGTAAGTAAATACATTGGGGAGAACAGATGGGTTATATCTATCTTTTCCTAGTTGTCAAATGAGTCCAAATGGTTATTGGTTGTTAGATAAAAGGAAGGAAGATATTTAGTTGTGTAATTGTTGGTCTGCAATTTACATCTTGTTATTCCTGTTTATGAGTTGTATTGTTCATTTGCTTATTTATCAAATTGATATAGTTGTGCATTTCATAAAAAGTGCACTCTGGGTGGAGAATTAAATGAAAACAATACATGTTTAAAAACAAGCATACATGAATTGAATTTAAAATAAATAATATAATAGATTATACAGGCAACAAAGGTTTGATTCTTATTTTAATGAATTTATATTCCTTTCTAGCTAAATCGTTAGCCATTCATGGTGAAGTACTTTCAGCAATATGCCTTTGTGAATGCTAAGAACCACTCAACAGTACGTTAATACTTTATGTGTATGTTCTAACCTTCAGTCTAGAGAGAGGAATTATTTTTCTTTTAGTTATTTTAATCTATTTAACCTCTAACAGAAGGAGAAGTAGTCCCCCCTCCATGTTAAGGATTGGGATCAACCTGTCATAAAAGCAGCATCTAATAGGCCTGTGCAAAAGATTTATTTTAATTTATTTCAATTTATGTAGCCACCCAACTCATTACTGTATTTTAAATACAATCTAAACAACCAATGCAGCACAAAACAAATACATACTCAGCATCTGGAATAAAATAGAAATAAACATTATAAACCATACACTCTGACCTTTCATGCTTGATGATATGCTTGATGTTATATGCTATGACCTTCATGCTTGATCATAGCCCTCAAGATCTTACATTCTAAGCTTGCAGCAACTGTTTTCGGTAATTTAAGTTTGAATCAAAGCACTTGAGCTTAAATCAATAAAAAGATTTATTTTAGGTTGTTTCAACTGGGATAATTGGTGGCGAGGTGGCGCAGTGGTTAAATGCAGCACTGCAGGCTACTTCAGCTGACTGCAGTTCTGCAGTTCGGCTGTTCAAATCTCACCGGCTCAGGGTTGACTCAGCCTTCCATCCTTCCGAGGTGGGTAAAATGAGGACCCGGATTGTTGTTGGGGGCAATATGCTGACTCTGTAAACCGCTTAGAGAGGGCTGAAAGCCCTATGAAGCGGTATATAAGTCTAACTGCTATTGCTATTGCTAACATGATGGTCTTATCCCTGATGCTAATATCTTAACTTGGACAGGGTGATATGGGTGACACAGAAGGTTCCACCACAAATGCGCGAACAACAAAAGCGCGCCTGACTAAACTGCGGTGACAAAACCGCGCCGACAAAACCGCACGACGAATGAGCGATGAATGAGCCCTGAAGCGCGCCAACAAAAGCGCGCCGACAGAAGCGCGCTGTAACCTAACCCTAACCCTAACCCTAACCCTAAACCTAAACCTAAACCTAAACCTAACCCTAAACCTTACCTTAAGTTAAATCGCGCTTCTGTCGGTGTGCTGTTGTTGGCGCGCTGTTGACATCGTGGTTTTAGCGCCGCGGTTTTGTTGGTGTGCTTAGGACGTTAGCGCTTTTGTCGGGTCACGGACACAGAATGCTGGGGCATCAACAAACACAAAAGCATGTGTGGTGTGCAAACCACAAAGGTCAAGAAACACATTCAGGCCTTTTCAAATATTTCTATGTGAAATGCATTATTGGTTAAATGTTAACTCTTGGGTCTGTTGACATTGAGTTTTTCAGAACGATGTTGATTGCAGATTGGGCTGATTTGTAGAGACCGGAATTTGCCAATGAAATAGCAACGCTGTACTGCTTACTGTGTGCAGGAATTAAAGACCACACTTCCTCTGCCCCCAATAGCATTAGCATAGTCGGATCTCTATTGGGAGGCTGTTCAGAAGATTGGCATTTATAATAAATAGGCACCCAGAAATACAAAGAAGAGAAGAAACATCCCTCAATCATTTCTCAAATCTCTCACTACAGAATAGCTTCTATTATATTTTTTTCTCATCTAGATAATAGATCTATTAGGCACTTGTATATAATAAAGCTTATAAAGCATAATAGAAATAGCCTCCTTTTTTCAGGTTCACAAGCTACCACGATCTTAAAGGAGTGATAGAAGAGATAACTGGGAGGTAGGAGGAAACTAAGCACTTAAATAGCAGCTCCGCCTCTTATTAATAGATGAAGTCATATTGTCCCAAAGATGCTTTTTCAAGAGGCAACTGGACTTTCTGGTTTTTCTTTGAAGACATTTCGCTTCTCATCCAAGAAGCTTCTTCAACTCTGACTGGATGGTGGGGAATGGAAGGATTTATATTCCTTGCAGAGAGCTGAGCATTTGCATCCTTTTAGCCAGTCATTGAGGCCACCTGGAGGTTTATCTGTATCCTCAGGGTCCCCTTAGTGATGCAAATGGGTCTGGAGCCTTCTTGGAACTGTTGAAAGGACCATGTTGTAGACGGGAGATAGATAATGATGTCACCCTCTGTTGAGAGAGATCTATTCAATTTTGACATAGATGGCCTCTTTGACCCCTTTGACCCCTCTTTCAAACCAAAAAGTCCAGTTGCCTCTTGAAATAGCACCTTTGAGACAACCACGACCTGGATGACTGAGAATCTTCATAGACATGGAGTCATATTGTTCCCCCACTGCCAAGATATTCTTTCTGGGAGAAGGAAGATGAGCTTTTCACTAGCCATTTGGCCTTCTTTTCAATTAATTCAGAGCCAAGAATATAAAACCATAGCATTTCATTACAGTCATTTACACCTCAAAGCAGAAAAAGGAAATAAATGGTGAGACAGCAAGTCAAAACCTCAGTAAAACCCAATATATTATAAAATTGATGTGATCAACTCCCATCCAGTCAGATTTCACATGAATCCTTTTATTTAGGGTATATTTGTTATTATCCGATCAATGTGATTTTATCAACAGGGCTAAATTTATAAAATACAGCATACTTTTACATAGTAATTTTATAAATAATGAATGTTGATTAGTTTTTAAATGTTCTCACTTTGTGGTGTGTGTGTGTGTGTGTGTGTGTGTGTTCTGAAACAGTCAATGACTGTTGGATTGTAAATCAAGTATTATCACAACTTGACACCACTTTCAATACTATTTTTAACATTAGGAGTCATGTTTATTTACAAGACTAGTGCAAGGATCTCAGTAAGAATATGATTGTGTGTTTCTGAACACACATGGAGCAAAGATCAGGGCTAGAGTAATAAATAATTTGAAGAAAGAGGCCATAGATGGATGAATATAGAGGCATAAAGTGCAGAATATCCCATGCATGATTACTTGGAATTCAGTCTCACTGGATTTAAAGGAATAAGTCCTAAGTAAGAATGCAGCTTTATTCCCCATCTTGCTATTATCATTTATTATACAAGAGTCTAAAAATAAGTTTTGTCCTACTACAGCATTTTCCCCCCTTCCAAATATCTTGACCACTAAGCACATACTTGATTAATATCTTTGCTTGACTGATTTAACAAGACAGTTGTGGCATAAAGTGCTCTGATTTCTAAACTACTGTTTAAAACATGTCAGTTTGTATCCTGGAAGCTGGTATTTGTACTTGAATTCTCTCCTTTGAACAGCATCTCCCAGCTGTTCTTTGCAAATGTGATAGAGGCATTTTCCTCAGTAACTTTCAAGCTAAGCTGAAGGAACAAGTAAGTAGTTACCAAACAAGTTAGTACCCTAAATCAATTAAGACAAGAGATGGGGTAGGTTGTCCATTTGTAATCCACATGCATCTACTATTCCATAATCGCTGAGGAGATGTAACTATAGAGAAAAGGAATAGCAATAGCAATAGCAGTTAGACTTATATACCGCTTCATAGGGCTTTCAGCCCTCTCTAAGCAGTTTACAGAGTCAGCATATTGCCCCCTAACAATCCGGGTCCTCATTTTACCCACCTCGGAAGGATGGAAGACTGAGTCAACCCTGAGCCGGTGAGATTGGAACAGCCGAACTGCAGAACTGCAGTCAGCTGAAATAGCCTGCAATGCTGCACTCTAACCACTGCGCCACCTCAACTCTAAGTTAGACACTCCTTTGGAGACTTTGAAGCTGAAAGCAAATAAAAATATTTTTTCAATTATCTTGTTGGAATTGTGCAGTCATTTTTTCTGGCCTGTCCCTAATTGTTCACTTATAAACCTAACCCGGAATATTAATTAATTCTTATATGTTCTGATATATCAGATATTCTGATATTTGTTTGAAAAAGGCGCTCAACTTTTTTTTGTCCAAGCCACATGACTAATTAACCAAATCATTTTGTAAGGAAAAGATAATTTGCTGTTCTCCTTTCTGAGAAGGAAGGAAGGAAAGAAGGAAGGAAGGAAGGAAGGAAGGAAGGAAGGAAGGAAGGAAGGAAGGAAGGAAGGAAAGAGTCTGCTGCTGCAGAAATTGTGCTGACATTTAAATTTGTGTCCAAATATTACAAAATGTACCACAGAACATTAACTTGTGGTCCTAAGATTATTTTCCCTCATAAAAGTTTTTCACAATCAGCAAAAAACCAATGCACTTTTTTTCTTCAAATCCTGGAACAGATGCTCTCTTTATATCTCTTAATGTGAATTGCTTTTTAACATTAAAAAAAAACACCATTATATTCCCTTGTAAAATCCACTGGCATTTTGCTATAGCTTTTAGCATCCCTTGATAATATGGGAGAACAGAGGAATAGGCCAATACATTCAACTAAGTACCATTCGATTGTTAACTTTTCATACAAGGGCAACAGAGGTAGGTTCCTACCAGTTTGCACCAGTTTGGCAAAACCGGTTCGTCACATCTACTGAACTGGTTAGAAGAGGTTCCACCAGAAAGCAGGCCACACCTACAGAAGATGTTCCAAAAAATTTTAAAACCCACTCCTCACACACACACACACACACACACACACACAGACAGACTCAAACAGAGAGAGAAAGAGAAAGAGAAAGAAAGGAAGAAAGAAAAAAAGAAAGAAAGAAAGGAAGAAAGAAAGAAAAAGTGAGATGAAAGAAAAAAAGGGACAGAGAGACAAAATGTCTCACATGGCTGGCAAGCCACTCCCACAAAGGAGGCCACACCCACAGAGTAGGTTCGAATTTTTTTTGAAACCCACCACTGAAGGGCAACCACCATTGTTGTTCCTTAATGGAAAAAGGAGTAGCTGGCCTTGTCTACCACTATAGTGTCCACCCAGGCAGGAGACCACATGTATTCATTTCCAACCATGACTATGTAATCATCAGTGAAAACTCATTCCCTCCACAAAGTTAATTATATAAAAACTTAATATTTTTTTACTTTTGGCTCAAATCATCATTTCTTGAGAAATGTAGGCTAAATACTCTGGAAAATTTTCTATGATGCTCTGCAAACAAAAAGCTTTAAAAGTGTACTACTTGAATTTCTTCTTCTGATTTGCAGATTAATTGATACTTCAGAAGAAAAGTACTGCTTCACATATTTAACAGTTAGTTATGTGGGAAAAAATGGTGCCATTGCCGGGCTTCTCAGTAGAATAAATATTGGAATCAGACAAAACCTAGTAGCATATATCTGTCCAGGATCAAAATACCTCACTGTGATCACCATACAAACGGGTAAAAAAAAAAAAAGAAGGAAGAGGGGAGAGAGAGAGGGAGAGAGAGAGAGAGAGACCACTCCTGAGACTTGTACGCAAACATAAATTGCTTAAACGCTTACACTGCAGAAGTCTGCATTTTAAAACCTGCACAAGGAAAATATAAATGTTAAAGAATAAAAGCAAAATAATTTGCATTACAAAAAGAGAACTTTGACAATTTTTGTGAATAGCTATATAAGCTAGAAGAAGCCTACGGTGTCTTAGTGTCTTAGTTCAAAGCTTTTCTATATTATGGAATCTATTAATGTAAATGCTTACCATTTTATGAAGTTTTTTTTTAATTGCTTTCTAGAATTTTTAGTAAATAACATGTCTTTTCTAAGGCCATATGTCACGATTGTAACACCGGGATATTATTTCCAGAATACCCAACTGCTTTTTTAAAATCTGAAGGGCCACAACGTTGTGTATATTTGGGGGGGCAGGGGGTCTTTAATCTCTTCATTGTGAGAGGTTTCTTTGTATTCATTAGGAAACCCCGTAACCTGAATCCCTTCAGGCCAAATGAAGAATGGCAAAAGCATCAACTGTTTTGAAAATCATGGTACTGCATGATATCCATGACCCTCTCCTTCATTCATGTATGTGCCCATGCAGTCCTGCCCACCAGACAGCGGCCAGGATCATGTGTTGAATAGAATGCTCTGAAATGGAATTTTAGTTTCATTCTCGAGTATAACTATCCTTGCAATTGTTTTGGGAGACAAATATTGTAGTCAATATCGGTCTGATTTCTGCATAGAGAAGGGTCTTTTATGTGCCACCTGGTAAATACGGTTCTGACAAAGAGGAATGCTTTCAAAGTATGCTGGGAATTTGGGACATTAAAGAATATACCTTTTCTCAGAACATTTTCCTTCCATCAAAGAGTACTCCACAACATCTATGGAGCTCATGACTGAAATACCTTTTAAACTGGGATCTTTCCCTTTACTCTTAGGTATATTATACGTGCCATGGAAGATATGTTCATATTAGATGCTTAAGAATAATCTCACTACTTTGTTAAAAATTCATAAGCATAGACTAAGCTGTAAATCACAGCCACTCTTTCCTATTAAACCAGGATGTAAAATAGTTTTCTTACCCAGGATAAAGCTTTTTTCCCTTTTTGATTTGGGAACAACCAATCTGTTTTTGGAACAAAAAATAATCTCTAATTATTTCTAGTATCTTTCATCCTTGCAAAATGGTGAAACGATATTATACTGCCAGGTATTTATCCAAACCATGTACAGTACATTCCCCCACACATCTGCTGCATGAAAGTCTACCCACAATTTTGCCAATCAAGCTGACAACACAATCAGTAAAAGAGAACTGTTTCTGAAGGGAAGAAAAGAAATCCAGACCTCAAAGTGAATTGCAAAACAGAAATCTTTCCTCCTTTCCTTACATTATTATTGCAGAAATTGTTTTACAGCATGCAAATTAAACAGCACTGTATGAAATTCGATCTGGGTCGTGTGCAGTAGCAATTTGTATTCTAACTAATTTGTTCTGTAAATATGCAGATATGTGGATGGCCAAGACATTAAGAATCAAGTCTAAAATGTATTTTTTGCAAGTTATTCCCTTGTAGTGGTTCTAGCTCTCAAAGGAAATTAGAACAGAGGCCTGAATGCACACAATGTCTGTGATTCAAAACTAAAGCAATACTTTCCCTTGCCTTTGCTTTAAATGCCTTGATATACATATTTAACTGTTCTGACCCCCCTCGTTAGACACCAAAGTACACTCTAAGCCAAAGATGAGTTATGGCATTTAATTAACGGACAGACAGGTCCTTGGCAGCAAACTGGCACAGACAAGCTTGGGCAGCAATAAACACAGATAAGGCTTGGCAGCAATCCAGCCTGCCAAGCTCACAGTAATGTCCTCCGACATTCAATCCTGCATTGACTTCTGCAAAGAGGGGCGTGTGCACAAGGAGTCTTTTTATAGTCTGGAGAGGAGCCTAATGACCACCAGCTGAGTGCAATCACCTCATGTAACTGCGCAACTGTTCCTGACGCCTATTAGCTCTTCGATGCCATGCATCCAGGAACAACTCACTACTGGCATCCAGCTCACTCTCCCTTGTCTCCTCCCCACTGGTCCAAGGCTCAGGTGCCTCCTGGTGGCCAACCAGCCTCTCTGTGCCCTGCTCAGAGTCAGAACCCTGTCCAGGGTCCTCCACATCCTCCGGAGCTGGCTCATAGGGCCCCTCGGTGTTGGAGTCTGGTGGCAGCTCCAATGGCTCCTGCTGGGCCATGACATTTAACTCTGCTTTTATTGGGGTTGTCTTTAATATTGACAGCTGGATTGATTTTCCAGCAATAATAAAGTTGTGATTAAAGAAAAAATATGGATGCACTTGTATCATTTGCTAAGGTCCGCATTCAATTTCTAAAACCTGAATAGATCGTCCTCATAATGTACAGGCAGAGAGGAACCAGTGCCGATAGCCTCTAATACTCCACAATTGTTAAAGCTACTAACCACGAAATTATTCAAATGGTATTAAAAGAACTCAGGCATAAGACTTGTTCCTCTGCTTATGCTCATATCTATTTCACAGCCTTTAGTGGCAAAGGATTATGTATTTGTTTAGCATTTGTGATGAAAATAGGAAAGTAGTAGAAATTAATTTTGAAGCCCTGACTGCTCCTATTGTGTATCACTGTATACTCCTGGAGTAGGATTTTATAGAGCTGTTTATAACAATGATAATTCACAGAACATGCAATAAAAGCTTTGCATGTCTTTTTGATATATAGCCCATATAGAACTGTGTATCCCTTTGATTGCATATTTACGTATACTTTATGCTCTCTCCCTACAATTTAATCGATGTTTATATCTTGTAGAAACCCCCAGCTAAATATAATTGCAGGCCTCTATGTAATTAAAGATCAATAGGTTCTTGTCAATGGAACCTACATAACTTTAGAATTTATGACCTACTTTGGTGTCCTTGGGAATTGCTGAGAAATTGGAATGTTAGCCTCTTCTCCTTCCTTCTGCAATTGTAGTGAAGGAGGCCATTTACAAACTTGATAGCCTAACAATAGAGCACTTACAGTGCCTATAATCAAGGATGCAAGTCTTTTGTTTCCTCTTGTAACCTGAGAACATTCCTGATCTTATCTCCCATTCCTGTGTTATATTTTTTTTGTTTCATTATATTGTGTACAATCATTGATCATATCCCTTATAAATTTTGCTTATTCCTGAGATGCTTGCTTTGGGCTCCCCCAGGTGTAAGAAATCATGGCTACTAAATAAAATGACTGTAGGAAGTTACCACCCAGCCCTCTCCCAGAAAAATAGGAAATATTGAAAAGGCAGAATATTTCTCTGGATGTGAAAAGAAAGAAACATGTTTTAAGAGACAGAATAGCTGCCTGTAGCTTCCTGCATCCCCACTGTTAATTGGCCATTGAGAAGGCCAAGCTAGTCCCTTTTACAAAATAAAGACTTCTCCACTTCAGCTGCAGGGGGATGGGATTAAAGCATGATAATATTGGCCCCAACTGACCACACGGCATCTGAGAACTCAACCAAACCTGGATTCAAAACACAGCCTAGAGAGTTGCCCCTGCATGGGCCCATGGGAGTCTGACAACCAATCAGAATACATTTCTTACACAGGAACAGGAAACAGAGAGGTGGGACTGAACAGGTTATAAAAAGCCTAGCAAGCCCCTCCCTCACCCCTTCTCTTCTTCTCCACCAACATTGAAGCATGTGATCACCTTTTCTGTTCAGGGCTCAAGCCATGTGGCCCTGTCCAACAATAAACCATCTTTCCAAGCAGTCTCCATGTCTCCAGTGTCTTTTTCCCCACTTGGAGCCGAACCCAGAAGGACATTTCTTTCATCATGACTCTCTTCAATTCTCGGGCATTTATTTAGTTAAGATTACACTGGATGTACTTGCATTATGCTGAAATTGCACAATTTTATTGGTAAGTCAGAAGGCAAGAGAAAAGATGGTGCTATATTACTGCATTTTAACCCCCCACATCAGTAGACATTTCAGTTTTTAATCATTCCACTTCACTGCTAATGACCAAGAATTCATATATGGTAACGGGACTTCAGGGCCAGCGCAAGAGCATAGAATGTGCCTCCATAGGCTTCATATGATGGCACCACCTGCCCCCCAATGAAACTATCTAGAGGTGGTATTCAACCGGTAGCAGACATCACGGACAGGCCCCCTTACCCCCTTACCCAGCTCTATGCCGTCCTATTTAGACACATCTTTTAGGCTGGGCTCATGCGCGGAAGGTGCACGCATGAGCAAAGTGCATGCATGGAAGTGTGACGAACCAGTGGTAACAAAATTGAAACCCACTGCTGATTGGCACCCTAATCCAGGGCCTATTCGGCCTTAGTCTCACTCTGATCATGCTGTACTGTAAAGTTATGATAACTCTCACTATGCACAAAGTAACCTTTGATGTCCAAATCTCAGCGGAAATGATGCTCGTGCAAACAATTTATTAAAAATTGGTCCTTTCATCTCAGGTCTGTTCACCAGCTTTGCTGCTAAGGGCCAGGTTTTAACTCACTTGGCAAGAAGTCTATAGAGCAGAATGGAACAATTCAGGATACTCTTCAATTCACTGATCACTCAAAATCCATGTTAAAGGTCCATCTCCACTGTTGGTTTAGGAGGCCAAAGGGATATTCAATAAGCACAACAAAGTGCTCAGTTCTGTGGTGTTATGGAGGGGAGGGGAAAACAGGAGATTGATAATCTGTCCTGAAAATAAATGGACCTTTGCACCCTCTGGGGCAAGGGGCAGGCTAAGGAAAATAGAAAGAAAAATAGAAACATCATCTTGCACCACGTTGTTCTTTAGGCAGTCCATTTTTGATCCTCTTCATTTAAAAACAAATCTCTTGTAAACTACTTCAAGATGCAGTTTGAATTGTAAGTAGTTAATTAAAAGTTTGTTTCATAAATAAACAAATGTGTCCTCTGATTTTTCATTCTTCTCTTCCCTTATAGCATTTTTTCTTCACAATGCTGTATTTCGGAATCTTTTATTTTGTTTAAAAGCCACAATATTTCTAAGTTATCTCTTTTTCCTGTTTTCCTTTCTTGTTTATCCCAAATGTTTCATTAATTAGCTTCAATTCTTTCTATGTTAATTTATAAATAATTTGGTGAGACTTGTCTTTTGAGTTTGTAAGCCTAATCTTCTCAAGTCCTAGCTCCTTTGCTGGAGAATGTTTGTGTGTGTATGGTGTGTGTGTCTGTGTGTGTGTGTGTGTGTGTGTGTGTGTGTGTGTGTGTGTGTGTGGAGAGAGAGGGGGGGGAGAGAATTAAACTAAGTCTCAGTTTCCTCCCTCAGCTACAACTATCTTCTATCTATCCAATAATAGCCCCTAACTACAGTATTAACATAAACAGAGGGATGTATTAATACACGTATAAAGTGATTTAATCAAATACTTCCCCCCACTCTAAAAAAGGATTAACAGAAGGAGTATATGAAGGTGATTGCTATAGTTTAAGAACTCTGCACTGATTTCTATGAAATCAGGAATATTTTATTCCCTCACAATGGTCTAGTGGTTTCCTATAAATTTTATCTGGCAAAAATCAAGAAAGACATGGGTGATTTAGTAAACCAAACTTTGAGACAGTTGAACTGGAAAACCTCTAGAAGATCAACTTCTGTGCAATTTGATGTGCTTCTTTTCGCGATAATCACCCTAACATTCCTGAAAAAAATATCTCCCTTCTGATAGGCAGCAAAAGGGCAATTGACAAGGCAGAGCAACTTCCATGCCAAATAAGGAGGAAACCATTTCTTCCAGTACCAGAGCTGAGAGCAAGTTGCAGAGTGCACCATCCCTTAGGCCTTGCTACCTAAACAACAGCTGGATCAGGCCCAGAGGTGGGTTCCTACCAGTTCGCACCTATTCGGTAGAACCGGTTTGTCAAATCTCCGGAACCGGATAGAAGAGGTTCCACCAGTGGATCTGGAAAGCAGGCCACACCTACAGAAGAGGTTCCAATATTTTTTTTTGAAACCCACCACTGGAGGAGAGAGATACACAGAGAGAGAGAGACAGACAGACAGTCAGACAGACAGACACAGAGAGAGAATCACATAGAGAGACACAGAGGGAGGGAGGGAGGGAGGGAGGGAAAGAGAGGCAAAGAGACACAGACAGACAGACAGACAGACAGACTCAAACAGAGAGAGAAAGAGAAAGAAAGGAAGAAAGAAAGAAAGAAAAAGTGAGAGAGAGATGAAAGAAAAAAAGAAAAAGGGACAGAGAGACAAAAGGAAGGAAAGAAAGAGAGAGGGGAGGGAGAGAGAGAGACACAGAGAGAACACATGGCCAGCAAGCCACTCCCACAAAGGAGGCCACACCCCCAGAGTAGGTTCAAAAAAAATTTGAAACCCACCACTGATCAGGCCCCACAAGGGGACAAGCAGTCTTTGTATAACACTATTTGTTATATACATGTGAAGTCTGAATATTGGATGATAACCCCCACATCAGCAGAATTTTCTGTTTTTAATCATTCCACTTCACTGCTAATGAACAAGAGTTCATTGCAATTAATTGTATTAAATGATTTAATTAAATGATCTGGTTGTGTTGCTTTTAGTTGATTAAGATGGCAGATTTTGAGTGCAATATGAGAGAACAGGAATGTCAGGAAGCTGTTTCATGCAGCTGCATTTGATTTCCCTTACTCTCCAGGGGCAGAACTTAATATTGGCACATAGACAATCCATGGTTGCTACCAAAACAGCAGCCAGTCTGAACGTCCTTCCTTCTTAACCCCTACTAAAGCTCAATAGCAGACAAATTGTGGGTCTACCTTAATCCTAATCACAAGTGGAATCCAATGAGGTGAAGTGGGAATGACGAAGCATTGGACATAGTGCTATTGTTTTATTTTTCAGAATCTCGGAAGGGAATGAAGATTGAAAAGGTGGGCTGCTGTTTACTCAACAGCAGCATCTGCCTCCCATAATGCAAAGCTCTACTTAATTTGCAAAGTAGAGAGATGTGGTCTTCAAAGAAAATATCTTTAAAAGAAATTCAACAAGCTGTGTGCAGATCATATTTTAAAAAGCATTGGTTTGGGATGCAGATGTTGTAGGAAATGACGAGACACAAGCCAGCTCTTTAGAGAAGGAAAAGTTTATTTGCGCAGGTTCAAAGCAAAGAGTAAATGGCCTGAACCCCGAGTGGGATTCAGGAACTTCCTAATATAGTGGTGATGACACAATCACCACATCCAGCCATAAGCCATCTGTTAGTTTTGGAAACACCTCTCAGGATTTGCCCTTGAGTTACAGAAATATTATGTCTACAGGATGTCATAATACATGGGTCAGTCAAGAGACATCCACATCTAGTATTTTGAGGAACTAACAATATATGTCTAATAAACAAGTTAACGGCCAAACAGGCAGATGGGCTAAAATAGATTCCCTACTTCAGCGTATTTTGTGTGCAGACTTCCTCTCTGCTGATTTGATAACTCATGTCTTAACCACACTATATCCTAAAAGCAAGCTTTGCAATTTTTATATGAACAGTTTAAGCTTAATATCGTGAAACCCTAGTTTGGTTCAGGCTTGGGGCCTACTTCGGTTCAGCCTGCCACCTTAGTCCCCACTTTGTGACTCATCTTCACCTGCAAGAAGAGTCACATAATTTGGTTCAGGCTGAAGGGTGGTATATTCAGGTTCCTGATGGGCATACTCCCACATAGCCATTACCTGAGCAGTCGCCTTTCGTTCTGCTAGTAGTGATAAGCTGTTAGAGATAGTTCTTATAAAGGTGGGTCCCAGATTTAGTTTTTGGTTGCTTAAGAAGAATCTGGCCTTTTGTTGCCAATTTGTCAAAGGGCAACATAGAGCCCTCCAGATATGATGCTGAACTCCAAGTGGCCATATGTGACCACTAATGATGGGAGTTGCTGCCAAACTGGAGAGCCACAAGTTGACAACCTCTTCTGTACAGTTCTGAGCTAAATGGACAAATGGTTTTTGATGCTTCCTATGCTACAAGCCCTTGATGGTGAACCGATAGCACATGTGCCACTGGTGGCACATGTAAGGTGGCAGGTTGAACCAAGGTAGGCCTCAAGCCTGAACCAAACTAGGGTTTCATGATATTAAGCTCTAACTGTTCATATAGAAATTGCAAGGTTTGTTTTTAGGACATAGTGTGGTTAGACACGGGTTAGAAGGAAGTCTGCACATGAAATATGCTGAAGTGAAGGATCTATTTCAGCCCATTTGCTGGCTTGGCTGTAAATCTGTTTGGTAGACACATATTGTTAGTTACTCAAAATACATGCTATGTCTGTCTGTTGGCTGACTTATGTATTATGACATCCTGTAAACATAATATTGCTGTAACTCAAGGGCAAATTTGAGGGGTGTTTCCAAAACTAACAGATGGCTTTAACTGAAAGCGATAAACTATATAAGGAATTTCCTGACTTTCACTCATTGTTCAGCCCATTCTTTCTGAACCTGCACAATAAACATTTCCTTCTCTGAAGAGCTGGCTTTTGTGTCCCGTCTTTTCTACAATACACGGAGCCATCTCTGCGGGCATACAAACCATCACCCAGGTGAGCTCCACTGCCCAGTTTAACAGTGATAACGTAAGTTATGCCATTAGCCTATTAGCTGAAGAGGTTCGTGTGAGCCTGATCTTTAACAATTTGCTTCTTTCTTCTGGCTGTGATTGCATTTGAATTGATTACTTTCTCAGCTCAACCCTTGTCCAAAAGGCTACTGCTGTCAGAAAAATCACAGTAGGAAGAGCTATGTCTTCTCACTCTGTGGGAAGTATTCACACACCTATAGGAAACAGAAGATATAAAATTTAACCAATCAATATCTTCCAGTTTCCAGAATTTTTTTTTTAATCCTCTGTTATGTATCAAATCATCCACATGCAGCTCCTTACTCTCTGCTATGTGAGGGGGGGGGAACCTTTCTGTTATGATAGTGCCATTGATTTAATGGAAACAAGAGAAGGCAGTAAGGCTGTGTAATAAAAAGAGGACATTGGCCACCTCAGAACTAAAATAAGTGTAATGGAATGTATGAATCACCTCGAGGAAATGGGAGAAGGGATGCTGCTTAGGAAACCATCAGATAAGAAAGGTTTCTTCTTCTTGTGCCGTATCAATCATTGGGCATTGGCAATCATGTTGACAATCCCACACAAAAAAAGTGCTACTGAGTTCTGTCCAAACCAGTCCCTTAGAGTTTGAAGCCATGATGTTCTTCTTCTGCCTGGACCTCGTTTGCCTTCAATCTTTCCCTGGAGGATTAAGTGAAGGATGCTGTATTTTTCATCACATGTCCAAAATATTCTAACTTTCGTTTTTGTATGGTTTTGATGATTTCTCTCGGCTTTCCCAGGCTGCTTATCATGTCCTCATTTCTGATTTTGTCAACCCAACTTATACGAAACAGCCGTCTGTAAATCCACATTTCAAATGCTTCTAGTATCTTCAAGTGACTTTCTATCAGAGACCAACTTTCTACTCTATTCCATAGAGCAGAGAAAAGATGTAACATCTGAGAAGAAAGGCAGGAGCCCTCCACTGGTTATGATGAAAGAAAGAAACTTAGAAATGATCTGCCCTAATGGGTCTAGCAGTTAAAAGTGGTGGGTGGAAGTTGTTAACTTCTGTCTTGCAATATTCTGTTAATGTAGCTTTACAGTAAGGTAGATTTAGTTAATTTAGTTATGTTTCCTGTCTGGTTTACCAGGAAATAGCAACACTAACAGAGATCCCATCTCATCTTCATTTGTTGAAATTCCATAGGATTTCCCTCCTAATATGAAAACAATGTCACAATTATTACTTTGTTCACTCATTGCCTCTAAAAAAAAAAAAAACCAGGGGGAGGGGTTTTAATACCAAACTAGAAATTACTAGTACTTTGAAGAAGTTTTCCAAATAAGCCCCATTTCATCTCTTTGCTCACCATTGTCAGTAAGCAATAAATACAGTATTTCTATTCAATGTCCTTCATTACATCGTAAAGATATTGTTGGCTATAAACCAATGGTGAAACAGTGGTTAGAGTGCAGTACTGCAGGCTACTTCTGCTGATCATCAGCTGCCTGCATTTTGGCAGATTGAATCTCACCAGGCTCAGGGTTGACTCAGCCTTCCATCCTTCTAAGATCGGTAAAACGAGGACCCAGATTGTTAGGGGCAATAGGCTGACTCTGTAAACTGCTTAGAGAAGGCTGTAAAAGCACTGTGAAGTGGTATTTAAGTCTAAGCACTATTGCTATTGCTAAGCAATCTTATTTTATCATCTAAACTACTCTAGGTTTTACTTCTCCTATCTCTTCTCTGCCAGTAGCTTTAAAGTTTTTTTGCATGGTGGTATTATCTTTTCATCCATATCTACATACACTCACACACACATTTATGCTATTTTTTTTTTCATTTTAGCTCCCAGTTTTTACATTCAGGATTTCTTGAATGATTCAAAGAGTATGCAGCTTGACTTCTTTCTAAACTGATGCACTTATGACAAAAATATTAAAGTACTTCAAACAGTTTTAAATGGCTCTCCACTGTGCAAAACGATTTGAAATTATTAGAGTGCTTCAAACCTTTTATGAATGCTTTAGTCTGAACCCTCTTACAGAGATTCAGGAACTGTAAACTACAAATCACCATAAAATGATTCCAGAATCTCAATTTCCTTTGGTCGTTTCAGTTTTCCCAACAGAGTAACAAGCCCATCTAAAAAAGTTAGGATGTGCTCAATAGTTTAGGTGAAGAATACTTTTTCTCTAAAGATCTATGAGGCAATAACATGAATAGAGGTGATATGTCATTGGTTGTTGAACATACATTATCCCGAACCCATTCTTCCTTCCATTAATCATTGAAATAAAGTCATCTGAATGAAGCCAGGATCAACATTCCAGTAGTTCCAGACAGAAGCTCACTAAATTCCCAAGGAAACAGCTTAAGACAAGGAAGCCAACAAAGCAGAACTACTGCATAATTGCTTGAAATTGTTTGAAATTGTTTTGCTTCTCTAGCACAAGCATTCACCAAGAGGCACCAAGGCACTGCAATCCTATATAAACACTTCTGTTAATAAAAGCCCACTGCATTTAATGGACTTATTCCTGAATTATATGGACATTTAATGTAAATAATATTTATATTCAAATCACATTTGACTTTGGATGAAAGGAGGGGTGAAAAGAAGTCCTACTATTTGCAAGTAAGACCATCACCTGAAGAATAGAAAGTTAAAATTTACTCTTCATTTAAAAAAAAATAGTGAGTTTCCACTTGAACTAATTTCTATTCTAGTGAAACTGAGTTGCTACCCCACAATCTGAAGATGAACCAGATATTGACATCTGTGATAAAAAAAAAATTCTTATGTCCCTGCTCTCTATTCCTAAAAAACAGGTAATGATTGATTTGCTTTTCTTTTGCTTTTAATTGAAAGGTATGTATTCTTTTGATAATCAATAAGCCATATTTAAACCAAGCTTGGGATGCAGTGGCTCAGTGGCTAAGACACTGAGCTTGTCGATCAGAAAGGTCAGCAGTTCGGCAGTTCAAATCCCTAGTGCCGCATAATGGAGTGAGCTCCCGTTACTTGTCCCAGCTTCTGCCAACCTAGCAGTTCTAAAGCATGTAAAAATGCAAGTAGAAAATAGGGACCACCTTGGTGGGAAGGTAACAATGTTCCATGCGCCTTCGGCATTTAGTCATGCTGGCCACATGACCACAGAGACATCTTCAGACAGCGCTTCAAAACGGAGATGAGTACTTGGAGTTGGAGTTTATTCAATTTGTAGGCCGCTCTATTCCCCGAAGGGACTCAGGGTGGCTGAACAAAAGCCAAGGGAGGGGAAATTACAAAAAGTAAGACAGAAACAATCAGGCAATACAAACAACTTAAAAGCACAACAGACACAGCAAATTCGAGTAGTGGGGGGGAACTCAACCCCAGGCTTGTTGGGACAGCCAGGTCTTCACGGCCGTCCGGAAGGCCTGAAGGGTGGAGAGGGTCCGAATCTCCATGGGGAGCTCGTTCCAAAGGGCCGGAGCAGCCACAGAGAAGGCTCTCCTCCGAGTAGTCGCCAGCCGACATTGGCCGGCAGATGGAATTTGGAGGAGGCCTAATCTGTGGGATTGAATGGGTCTGTAGGAGGTAATCGGCAGAAGGCGGTCCCCCTAGAGTTGGGAGTGACTAGCACATATGTGCAAGGGGAACCTTTACGTTTAAACCATGCTTCCCCCAACCACCTTTTATAACTTTTTAACAATATATCCTTATCATTTATATCCAGTATCGGATTGGAAACCATGAGACAAAAATTATCCTGCACAGAGTCCCCTAAAGTAAAATTTAGTAACCCAGGTCATAAGGAGCAGCAGAAGGATACAACAGAAATGCTGTGGGGAAACAATTTCTCACTAACCAGCCTTGAAGGCCAATATGGTCTGATAGTTCTGTGCAACAAAAGCTCTGTTTTAAACTTCCCAAAGGACTTTCATACATTGGAAATCAAAAGGGTACATTAGTTACACAGTAGGAAAGAGAGAAAGAAAATGCCTTGTTCTAATACTTCCATTTATTTCTTTTTCAAGACAAAATAGCCATCTGTGCAAGCCTAAGGAAGAACAGAGCTCTAACACATCAATAGAAGTAGCTCATAATCTGTTTAAAAAGGGTCGTCTTAAGGTTCACTTCATCTTCTACATCCTATAGTAATGAAGACTTAATGGTTGCACTGTCAAGTATAAAGCGTTTCCTAGGAACAAGAGTGGCGAGACATATATGAGAATGACTACTACTTATTTAATCTAGAATTTTCTCCTAGTAAGTTCTGTTCTTTTGCTGATATGTCTGTTTGCCTTTTTTTTATAAAACTAAAGTATCTGTTGGGTTATTTTGTTTTAGGTGAGACCTACAAAACTCAGCCTTTTCTTCTTCTTTTTTTTATATATATTTTATTATGGTTTCATTCTATACAATCACATATTTACTGTGCTTGATCAGGGCATATAACATTGAGTAATAAACACGGCCTTCACTTATATAGAAAATGCCCTCTACAATACAAACCCAATATACCACCTTGGCCCACCATACACCCTCTTTCAACCCCCTCCAACTTTCATTCTTCCTTCTCACACACCCCTCTATGCCTACTTCCCCTCCCCTTCTTTCTAACCCTAACCCTGTCACTCCCTCTAATCCATTCCCTCCCTCCCTTCTCCTCCTCCTCTCTCTCACCCTCTCCACCCTCCTTCTTCTTTCACTCAACTCTTTCCTTCGGTATATTTCTATTATCTTCCAGTATATTCGGTTTGTTCTATTTTCGCACTAACATTGAAAAGCCACAAAACTCAGCCTTTTCTGTTTACAACAGCTGTTTGTGGATCGTTGACTTCACGATTCCTTCTACCAACTAAAATAACACTGACAATGGGAAATCAGGCTAAAACGCATGAAAAATGGTTGCAGGAAATGGATACATCTAATGAAAAAAAGGGATTGGAGTGACATAAGAGCAGTGTTCCAATGTTTGAAGGGCTGCCACAAGGGAGAGAGTGTCAATTTATTTTTCCAAGCTCCTGAAGGCAGAGAAAGAAGCAATGGATGGGAACTAATTAAGGAGAGAACCAACCTAGAACAAAAAAGAGAGATTTCCTGATAGTTCAAACAATTATTATTATTATAACTATTATTCTGTTATTCAGTTCTGTGCTTGAGGATAGGAAATTACAATTAGCGGATCCCCTGCTCATGAATGATCCAACCATCCTTACATTTTATTATTAAAATTATCTCTTTTTTGCCCCTTACAACCCAACACAAGTAGCTTCCAACTTTATTCTAGAATTTAGTGTGGTGATTGAATCTGGTTATTAGTGACAGCTGTGGCATATCCGTGCAGTGCATAAACATTTTAAATGATAGCTATTAATTTTTGTGCACAGGATTCCAGAATCAGTTGTATTCTGAGGACTTGACATTAGTGCTAGCTGGACACCTAACTTTGCAGTATTTGAAAATAACGTCTCTCCCTGATCCCACCCCTCAATTTGTTTTTGTTTATGGTTTTTTTGCTTTTTAAAGGTAAAAATAAAGGTTTCCCCTTTCCAGGCATCTATGACTCTAGGGGTGGGGGTTCATCTCTGTTTCTGTTCTGTCCCCCCTTCTCTGCTCGTTAAACAGACGACAGGCAAACAACTTAAAATGAACCCTCTTTATCAGTTCTCAGCTCAGACTGGCTGCGAGCCCAAAAATAATATAAATGAAGTCTCTGATGAGATAACAAAATACCAAACAAAAACTCTTACAAGCAATGCACTTCTCCAAGTGTCTCCTTGAATCAGGGTTACAGAAAAACAAAGCACTTGTCCAAGTGTATCTTACATAAACCACGACCGATGATCAATCAATGTTGAATGAACCAAGGAATGTTGACTCCTGCAACCAGGGCGTGGCACCATCCATCCTTTTATCACCAAAATATGCCCCTAACGAGCCCCAGCTGCATAGTTAATCTTGCATCCTGAAAAGACTCACAGAAGACGTCTGCTGAGTCACAACAGTTTCTTAGCCAGGAAGTCAGCATTGTCCAAAGATGCTTCCATGGCATGTGGCCAGCAGGGCTATATCCTAAGGGACATGGAACATTGTTACCTTCCCACTGAAGTGGTACCTGTTTATCTACTCTCATTTGCATACTTTCAGGCTGTTGGTAATGTTTAGCTCACCCTGTTGTGAAGCACTGGGCTGTCACCTTTCCACCTAACAAATTTAGTATTTTTAACCACTGAGTCACCACACCAACTTTTTAATTTTTTTGGATTTTTGTTTGTTTTTTTAGGAAGGATTTTTTTAAAAGGAAGCATTAATTTTAAAAACAAAATCGACAGAAGGAGTCAGGATGGGTTCCACCAGTGACGTGCGGTCAGCTTTAGCCCTGATGAGGCACTTTTTAGACTTGTGGACTTCAACTCCCAGAATTCCACAGCCAGGCATGCTCAGTTCCAATGTAAAGTGACAGCATTTTTCCCCCTTGCAAAATAAGTTTTCCTTCATTCTTTTTCTTCTCCCTCCCCCTCCTTCCTCCCTCTCTCCATCCCTTCCCCCTCTCTCAAACAGACACACGCACACAGAGAACTTCAATCCCTCTCTCATTCACTCACTCTCAAACACAAACACAGAAGTTGGATTGGATATATTTTCCAAAGGCTTGAAAGCAGCTCCTCTGCCATACCCCCCCTTCCCCTGCTGCCTTCTGATCAAACTTTTTGAATTCCTCCCCCCTCCCCACATGCACCTTTTCCAGCTGTTTCAGAGACGATTTCAACTCTGCTTCTCCTTGCCCTGCCCTGCCCTCCCCTCTTGAAAAGCCAGAGCTCTGAAGTCAGACTGAGCTAGTCGCTCCCAGAGAACTCTAAAAAGCCTCTAAAAATGCCCTCTACAGGAGGCGAGAGAATACGTGCCTCATTTGCATAAGAAATTCTTCGCTTGTTAACCCTTGCTTAACTCTTAAAAGGCGAAAAAATCCTTATGCAAAAGAGGCCCCTAGTTCTCTGGCCTCCTCCTAGTTAATACTGAGAGCAGACACCAAGCCACTGTGACTTGAAATCTGGTAGCAACTACCCTGGCTTTAATTATTTTAAGAAAATTATTTAAAATCCTTTCCTTTCCCTGAGGAGACTGGTGAGGCCCCGCCTCCCTTGCCTCTAGTGACTGCACGTCCCTGGGTTCCACACCACTTTCTCAACAACAGAGGCAGAGCCCCTGATTTCAACCTAGCACCGTGATGGCGAACCTATGGCATGCATGCTAAAGATGGCACATGGAACCATATCTGAGGGCACATGAGGGCACATTGCCCTATGTCAGCTCCAGTATGCATGCATGCACTGGCCAGTTGATTTTATCCCTTCCAGAGGGCAAGGGAGGCTGTTTTCACCCTCCTCAGGCTTCAGAAAAGCCTCCAGAGCCTATGGATGTCAGAAATGGGCCCAATGGGTTTACCAGAAGTTCACTTCCGAACTTCCAATAGGTTTTTTTGCCCTCCCCAGGCTCCAGAGGCTTTCCTGAAGCCTGGGGAGGGTGAAAACGCCCTCCCCCTACCTTCCAGAAGGCCAAAAATCAGCTGGCCAATGCGCGGGGGAGCATGGGGTGCTGTGCATGCATATGTCAGGGGAGAGCATTGCATTATGGGTGTGGGCACACATGCATGCGCTATTGTGCATGCACCCTTTTGGCATCCGAGCAGAAAACATTTGCCATCACTGATATGGACGATCCCCCCCCCCCCCATTTTCAAAGTAATGTAATTGGAACACTTAAAATCCTGACTTTCATACTATTATTATATTTGGAGTTCGGAAAACATGCATCTTGCCTACTCTAAGAAAACGCTGTTTAGGAAATGAGAAATGACTCAGAATTCCCTGCAACAAAAAAGTAGCTGTATAAAAATATGTTTATGGCTTGATTTTATACCATGCTTACTCACAAACATGTCACATTGATCTAAATGGCATTTAATTACTTTTAGGTAAATATATCTGGAGGTGTCCTTTTGGCATTTAATCTTAGTGATTCATAAAATACTGATAATTTAGAGAGCAATATAGGATTTTAATATTTCCATCTGTGAAAAGTTTACCAGCGATGTTCAGAAGGGAGGAATGACAAGTATGGTGCAATGTTTATATTTGTTGAATCTTTGTACACTGCGTGAAGATTGCACTGATGTTTAACTTTAAATCTTCTTCCATACAACATTTAACTGCAGGAAGTTTTTCTTTTATTTTCATTCATTCAGTCTGGTCTTGATCAGTCTGGTATTGGATCTGGGTACTTGAGAGACCGCCTGCTGCCAATTACCTCCCACAGACCCATTAGATCTCACAGGGTTGGCCTCCTCCGGGTGCCATCTACCAGCCAATGCCACCTGGCTATTACCCGGGGGAGGGCCTTCTCTGTGGCAGCTCCGGCCCTCTGGAATGAACTCCCCGCAGGGATTCGGACCCTCACTACTCTCCAGGCCTTCCGAAAAGCCATCAAAACCTGGCTTTGCCGGCAGGCCTGGGGGTGATGAGTTCCCTCCCCTCTCGACATGTATGGTTGTGTGACTGTTGTTTACTTTTATTATTTGTATTTCGTTTTTTATGTTCCCCTTTTTCCCCCTTGAATTGTTCGCCGCCCTGAGTCCTCCCGGAGAAGGGCGGCATACAAATAATAAAATTCTATTCTATTCTATTCTATCAGAAGTTCAAATCAATAGCATTATTTTTTTCCCCATCAAATTACATTGTCACTGTGTATTTGTAACTTGTTTGGGAGTTCCTAATCTGTATATCTACAGCTCCTAAGACTGGGTCAGTTTTATATGTCTGTCTGTTGTTTGCAAACTCGGGAGAGACAGTATCTTGTGAGCACTGGATCTGCAGTTGGAAGTTATGTATTTCTTATAAATATTTAAATCAGGCCTCTTTTTTCAGCTTGTTCACTAGATCCAATTAAGGCCAGTCCCCCAGAGACACATGGAGGTTGTGTGCCTGTGTGTGTCCATGCATGTGCAGGCTGCCTAAATGAAATGAAAAATAAAGGAGAAAAGCAATTCAGTATCTGTCTGATTTTTAAAAGCCCATGGGAAGGAACTGACACTTTTCTATGGCCATTTTTTTCCACTTCTTCTCCTTTCAAAAAAAAAAATTAAGGTAGGAAAAGAGAAGAAAAAAATCTAATTTGAGCATGAATTGTCAACATTTTTTGGGGCGGGGGGCATCTCAAAATTGGTGGTGTGCAAAATTTTGCATGAGGAAGCCAACTAGTTTTGGAACATTCTGTTTTTCTTTTGGCGCATCTCCCATCCCCCCCCCCCTTGCAATGGATAGATCTAAGTATGATGAGATTCTTAGTTAGTGATATGTAATACATAAAATAATGTAGGTTTATAACTGTAATTGTTCATTTGATGAATTATGGACTTCACTCAGCATCCCACTATCTTTCTAAATATCTAACTAGCCCCAATAAGCTTTAGTTTTGGAAGAACTGAGGCAGAGAAATAAGTCTAAATGATGACTCTGACGTACTAAAGTTCCCATGATTTTTATAATCTTGGCAGCACATATTCTGAAATCAGAACAATAACTTCCAACGAGACTTGGTCAATTCCAACTTGATATTCATCTCATGCCTCCCAGTACTTTTCCATTTGAAAGCTAGCTGTTGATCCAGTTCTCATGGGAACCATCATTTGTTTTAAGATCCATCTTTTGATGTATCTTCTTAGAAGTTTTATTGTAGTACTTTCCATGTGCTGTATAAGATGAAATCTACCAGGACAAATCCTTCTGGCTTTATGGCTTATTGTGAGGAAGTTTCAGGTACTCAAATTTTAATACATGCCCATTCATAGCTTCACATAAATACATGACATAAGTTGTACGTGAAACCAAGCAGCTACAATAGTTACAGTGGCAGAAATTTATGTATTTTCTCTCTTTATGGGTCTCCCTCTCTCCTTCTCTTTACACACACACACAGAGAGAGAGAGAGAGAGAGAGAGAGAGAGAGAGAGAGAGAGAGAGAGAGAGAGAGGGAGGGAGGGAGGGAGAGAGAGAAAGAGAGAAAGAGGGGGGAACTAATAGTTGTGTTTAAGGTAGGCCTTATCAATCTTTCTGTTACTGTGACTTCTTAAAATGATAACTAGGTTTTTGGGATCCTTCCTATAAAAAACTAAATAAGAAATAAATAATAACTAAATATAAGTACTGGATTTGGATAATTTGGCAAATAGATTTTGTCATTGATCAAAACTCATCAAGGCTTTTCTTCCTGTTTCATATGGATAAGTCCAATATGATTTGCTGCAATAGAGCTGAAGCAAATTTTGAAACACACGTCGTTTTGAATATTTGACGAAATTATTCAAATATTTATCTCATTAAAAGAGGCTTTGCTCCCCACTTCCTGTTATGAAAACTCTATTTGATCTTATGTTCCCTATTTTATTGTGTCTCAATTCATTGTTCCTTACTTTGTCATCTCAATTCATAAATTGAGTAACTGGGGAATTGAAGATGGGAGCAACTGAAGAAAAACCGAACTGAACAGAACTGAAGAAGCTTCTTGGTTGAAAAGCAAAACATTTTCAAAGAAAAGAAGAAAAAAAAAAGTCCAGTTACCTTTTGGAAAAAGCAACTTTGGGACAACCATGACCTGGATGATTGAGAATAGATAGGATGGGAGCAGGGTAGGATGGGAGCAAATTCTGGCAGCACTTCAGTTTTGCATGCATAGCCCTGTTTAAGTTTCTTTGAATCATTGATGTGAATGACCAGGTAATACCAACTTCTTTTTCCTAACTATTTGCAACCATTTGCCACTATAGGAACCTCTCCTAGCTGTAACAAAGACCTTGTGGCCCTGGAGGAACCATCTACCACATTGGGTCTGCTGTTAATACCTGTCAATAAAAGCATTTTGGATACAAATATGGTGGATTATGCAAAATGTTCTTAAAAAAGGATAAAGTTTACCCCTCAGTTATTCTTGTTAGGTATAACTACTGATTGTACTGTTATAGAGCCTAATTTGATTTTGTATTTAATAACGGCAACAAGACTGTTGGTGGCGCAATACTGAAGAAGGAAGATTTGCCTACTATTCAAGAATGGACATTAAAAGTAACAAACCTAGCAGAGATGGCTAAAATATCAGCATATCTCAAGGATCACTCAAATGAGAGATAGAAACTGGAGTGGAGAAGATGGATTGATTATATTCAAAATAAATATGGGACTAAGAAATTCCAGATAGTTTATGACTGAAGAAACAAGAAATGACATAATCTGTTTAGAGTTAGCAATAGCAATAGCAATAGCAGTAGACTTATATACCGCTTCATAGGGCTTTCAGCCCTCTCTAAGCAGTTTACAGAGTCAGCATATTGCCCCCAACAATCTGGGTCCTCATTTTACCCACCTCGGAAGGATGGAAGGTGAGTCAACCCTGAGCCGGTGAGATTTGAACCGCTGAACTGCTGATCTAGCAGTAGCCTGCAGTGCTGCATTTAACCACTGCGCCACCTCGGCTCTAGCCTAGCAAAGAGGAGTTAAAACTCAAATGAAAGATGATACTAACTTTCTTTAAGTTTATTTTAGAACATCTTTGTTAAAGATTTATACCCTGTATTTGTTCTGGGAAGTAGGGGGGAGGTTGGAGGGGGGGGTCGGGTGGGGAGGGAAGGGGGGGAGGTAAACATTTGTAAAAGTCTGTTTTTTCTTAAAAAATTCAATTAAAAAAAACACACCATTTTGGCATCTGATGTTTTTGGCCAGACAAGAAATCTGATGTTTTTTAAGTTATGGATAGTCTGTGAGTCGTTTCTCTGTAGCTGCCAGTATGATTCTTTCCAAAATTAGAATCCAACAGAATAATCTCACTAGGACTAGTGATAATGATCAAGTTCATGGGAGGGGGGGGGAGATATCTTGCCCCAATAGCTGTTTGTCCCGGATCCCTTTTTCTTTCAACACTAGAAGCATCTCCACAAGTGAGAGGTTACAGGCTACAATATGTGACTTTTTTCTCCCACTCCAAGTTGCTGTAGTGACTTGCCCTGGACAAATACTTGTTTGCAAGGATCAGTGGTTTTATCTTTTCTTTGAGTTTTCCTGTTGCAAAGAAAGTGACTCTGGCAGAACTCACCAAAAGCTTTGTTCCTTTTTTTCCATGAGCAAGCCAGCCTGCCAACAGAAAGTCAAGACTAACCTTAGATACAATTCTGTTTCTTTTCATGCACAAGACCTCCTACATTTGTGTCCTTCCTAGCAGGCTGCCACCTGCATTTTGGGAACCCTTTTTGTTAAGATAAATATGTATTAATAATATACACAGTCAATACCCTCAACACATAGCAATACAGTAGGGCAGATAACAATGAGGGAGACAATTGTTTGCTTTACTGCACAATTTCATGAAAACATCTTTTCAGTAGACCAGAGGTGGTTCCTACCAGTTCGCACCTATTTGGTAGAACTGGTTCGTCAAATCTACCGAACCGGTTACAAGAGGTTCCACCAGTGGACCCAGAAAGCAGGCCACACCTACAGAAGAGGTTCCAAACTTTTTTGAAACCCACCACTGTCCTTGGATATGATTATTCTACACTATCATACTCATATTTATAAAACTCAGTACCTCTGTGAAAGGTAAGGATGACTACTGTGTTTGTGGTGCAATCAGAACATTGCGTGTGTTGAAGTTGTTTTAACGCAAACCAAAGATGCCTTTTAAAAAACAAGTTTACATCACATTCTTATGCATGCCAGTGCTGTGTGTGAGGTAATTTAACATGGTTCTGACAAGTGTCGTCGGCATCTTCATATCCAGTCACATGGGTGGCAAGCCACTCCCATCCAGTTACATGGGCAGCAAGCCACTTCCACAAAGGAGGCCACACCCACAGAGTAGGTTCGAACAATTTTTGAAACCCACCACTGCAGTAGACCATGGCAATATATTGGTTGCTTTTATCTTAAACAGCTTTATCAAAAGTAATCAGTTAATCAAATAACATTATATAGGAATGCTATTCAAGCCTTCTTTATTCTTTGGTCATTATGATTTTAGCATCTGGAGACTTTTAAATGGGTCATAACCAGTAAATGAAATCCATGGGTACTAGAGGTTTCTGTATGCATATATATCTTCATGCACACACATTTAATGACTGCCCTGAGACAAGTTATGCTTAAATATTGCTACTCGGCTAGAAATGTCTTCTGCATTTTTTTCTTGAAGCCAGGAAAACAAGGCAGCTGCTAATTATTTCCAAATAGTAAGTTGTATTCCTAATGTGTTTTGGACTGTAATCTTTTATCAAAGAACATTCTAACATATGGCTGGCAGACTGAGAGCATTTTTAGTCCCAATGCATTTTTTTTTTACAGAACACGAATTATTTTATGTTACCAACCAAGAACCATTCAGTCTACCATATTTTAAGAGTGTTCCTTGATAAAGGATTACAATCTGAAATACACTGGGAATAAAACCTCCAATTTGGAAATAACTAGCAGCTGTTCTGTTTTACTTGCGGTGAGCTTTACAGCTGTCTGGTCCCTTTCTGTTAGCCATTCTCCATCAATTTGATGGAAAAGAATTGTTTTCCATTTTTTTACCCCCAAAAGAGAAGAAAGAAAATAGAAGTAAAATTCCCATATGGGAGATGCAGGCTTTCTATGTATATCTTAGATATGAGGTTGCTAAAAGATGTATAAAAATACCCCGAGCCAACATTTATATGATGGTTTTCCAGCCTTCAATTAAAACATTAGGAAAAAAATAGGGAATTCCCTCCTTCTTTAGTTTAGGAAACAGGAAGATGCTCTTCAGCTGCTGAAGAAAAGAATCCTGGGAGGGTTTTGAGGTTTATGTGGCAAATATGGATGTGTCTCAAGTAATATTGGGTCATTTTCATACAGATGGTCAAATGTCAATATTAGTCTTCATTCACATGTGTGATGTGTGATCTGAAAGTTGAGGGCTTCATCATCATCATCATCATTATCCCCTTGTCATGATCAGATCACTTGCTGATAAACAAATACTTAATCAGATGTTAGTACATCTGCAAAAGTGAAAGATTAATAAATATGTTCTACCCAGAAATCTAGTAGGTTCAGTTGATTTTCAACTGATGTATAAGGAGTTTCCTAGTGATCTGGCAGGTCATTTCTTCATGGATCTTGTTAAGCCCTAAAAATTGAAGAATGCAAAGATGCTGTACAAAACTGTACCCAAGCAGTTTCTCCATATGTCTCTTGACCTCTATGATTTCCAAAGAGCTCATAAAGAAAAGGCAGGAGAAGTGATACCTGGAGCACCAGTGGCATAAGACAAGGAATATGAATCCAAATTGAAGCTTGAATTGTGGTGATAAGAGTGACATATTTTATTGCACTTCACACATTTACTACAGTTACAGAATGCTACCTAGAACAGGTTTGTCAAACTCCTGGCCCATGGGTCAAATACATCACGTGCTGGCCATGCCCATGCCCAAGTTAGCAAAGGGGGGGGGAAGTCCCGATACATCACATGATGTCACTGTGATGATGTGAGTTTACACCACTGACCTAGAATCTTAATTTAAAGTGCATTCACTGTTAGGGAGTAATGGAAGGGAAGATCTTCCTTCAAACTGTTTTTAACTTGTTTGATAGGTATTTTATAGAGATTTCTAGTAGAGCTCATCCTTATTGGCGTGCTATCCTGATCACTCACATGCACACATAACAGAGGTTTAGTGAGTTTATTAATATTCCCTAGCAATTCCCTTCACCCAAACCCCGTAATTGTCCCAATTAAATCCAGCCAAAAGCTGGTTCACAGAGTAATGGCCGATGAATCCACAAGGTGCTTGAAAGTTTCCCAAACAAGATAAGCCTACCAGGCAAAATTAAATCCACAATATAAGAGGGTTCACAAATCAAGAAAAGTCCAGAGTTCACAAGGAACGATCCAAGTCAAGGCACAATGCCAACCCAAAACAAGGCAGGAATCCCAGCAACCAAGAAACATGGGAAATGAACACATTGTTCCCAGCATCACCTCTATCTGTCTCTGGTGCTAAATAGCCAGCTTCTGGTGCAGCCCATCAAAAAGGGCAAAGCTGCCTCCTTACATGTAATTGGGATGACCTTCTATCTTTTCTCTGCCCTATGTGTTCTTGGATCATGTACAGAAGGCAGTTCCTCTTCCTCATCACTGACTGGCTGCAGCTGTATACTTTCCCCACCTGAAGCCTCAGGGCTGTTCTGCTGTAGCTGTGCTTCAGCCAAATCCCTGTCAGATGGCTGCTTGGAGCCACTGACCAATTCCCCTCCATACCTGCCCAAAACTGGTTTATCCATCTCCAAGTTGACATTGAGAAAGGTATCTGGGGAAGCATCCAGGGGAGTCATCACACTTGTTTGGCTTTAGATGAGGTTGCATTTGTCTGGAAAGGGCAGGACCACAACCTGGGGGTTGGGGCTCCTGGATTTAAAGCTCCTCCTTGACCAGTAGTGAAGTCAAGGGGCCTCTGCTGTGCTGCTTTCTGTTGTTGCTGTAATGTTTGGATGAGGCTGATTGTGGGTTTTGGACAGATGCTATAGAGCAGAGGTTTTCAAACTTGACAACTTTAAGACTTCTGGACTCCAACTCCCAGAATTCTGGGAGTTGAAGTCCACAAGTCTTAAAGTTGCCAAGCTTGAAGACTTCTTCTATAGAGTATGTTTTATGGATTGTTTTGTGAACAACATAGAGACACGTGGGTAGATCAGGATACAAATATTGTAATGAATAAATAAATAATTTAGAGACTCAAAACACTTCAACGGAAATTCTGAAAAAGAGGTAGGAAAGACATAATTTTTGCTTCCTTAAGGAAAGGCAATGATTTGAAAGTCAGTGGTCAGAATTTGGCATGGTATTATTTTTATTTTTTAATAGTGAAAATTTGAGATTCATTATTACAAATAGCTAAACAAAACTTCACTAAACCATGTAGAAATTATTTTAGCAACTAGTTCCATATGCCATTGTATTCTTTCCAGAAGAGTTTATTGGTGTTTTTTTTTCCATTTTTATTTGTAATACAAATCAAGGAACTTTTTTTTTAAAAAAAAAAACCTTCTTATTGTGATTATTAGTCTTGGAGGGGGAAGGGAGTTTATTTACTCTTTAAAAAAGTGTTTCTCGGGAGGCATTTTACAAGCCAGGGTGTAATTATTCCATTCAAATGTTAACATTCAGCTTTACAAAACAGAATCCCTAAGTGGAAAACAGCTCCAAGTAATTGCTTGCTAACTCATTTCCTTGAGAAGAATATTATGATGGCTTAATAGAGTTTCAATGGAGAGCTTGCTTTTATGGAAACCATAAGGTGAAGAACCATTTTAAAAATGAGTCATAGTATACTGCCTTTTTGTAAAACTAGCAAACAAGGGTGATCGTCAGCAAATGTATGTCAAGGATACTTTATACAACAGTTATATCCTCAGCATTAACTGAAAATAAAATTCCAGACAATTTTTTCTCTCTGTTTTACCCCTTTCCATCTCAGTTTGGAAATAAAAATTATAATGATTTCTGCCTTTATTCAAAACTAGCTGAATACCCGTGCTTCACTAAGAAACTATATGATTGAGCTTGATAAATCAACACTTACAGCTTGAAAATTAATGAGTAGTTACAATCTGCCTCTTCTCTCCCCTTCTCTTGCCCCACAGAAGTTTCCCCTATCCTATCCCCTTCTCTCCCTCAGGCTCATCTCCAAACTCCCAGCCCGCTGGATGAGTCACACACTGGTGATGCCCACATTCAAGTGGCAGTTGGAACAGAGTTATTTTCACGTTGGGAGGGGAAGTATAACTCCTTAGCATCAGAGCATGTTAATAATAATAATAATAATAATAATAATAATAATAATAATAATAATAATAACAACAATAATAATAATACAAAAAAATGAAAATACGTTATGACGTCCTAGGCCCCTGGGTGGGGCCCGACTAGTAACCAATGCCAAATCCGGTGAAACAACTGGCCGCTGTGATACAATTGTATAATAATAATAATAATCTTGTGGGATTTTCGCATACAAACAGACAAAATACTGGTGCATAACACACCAGACATCACACTGGTTGAGAAAAATAAGGTCACAATCATAGACATCGCAATACCAGGTGATAGCAGGGTCGCTGAAAAGGAACATGAAAAAATCGCAAAATACCAGGACTTGTTTCGCCGGATTCGGCATTGGTTACTAGTCGGGCCCCACCCAGGGGCCTAGGACGTCGTAACGTATTTTCGTAATATGCGTGCAGATCCAAGCAGTGCGGCTTTTTGCATTTGACTGATGGTGATTTTGTCAATTTTTAACTGTTTTAAATGTAATTCCAGTGCTTTTGGAATAGCACCCAGTGTGCCAATTACCACTGGAATTACCACTGCTGGTTTGTGCCATAATTTTCAAGTCCTGGTATTTCGCGATTTCATATTCCTTCTCATCGACTCTGCTATCACCTGGTATTGCAATTGTTGTTGTTGTTGTTTTCAGAGTACTATGTGTCAAACCTTTACATCCAAAAGCTTGCAATCATTGCTATGCTGGTCCATCATAATCAGTGCAACAGGAAGACACTTTGTTGACACTGGTTGACATTGGGAGCTGGTCCTGACCCAACTCAACATAAAATATAACGACTTCATCATTTCCCATCTACTAATAGATAGAAAGAAGCCCACTACCTTGTGGCTTCTCTTTAGATAATATATCATTGAATAACACTGTTTGCTATTGTTACCTCTTTATACAGTGTTGCTCTCTACAACTGACTCTCAGTAGTATATGAAATCCACCTGTAACCTTGAAGGCAGTGCAGTATCTGATAAACATTATACCTGCATGAGCACAACTATATGTTATATTCAGTGCAGCACAGTTAACCTTTGTAGTCAATCTATAGAAATGCATCTTTACTATAAGGATTCATCAGACTCTTCCTTGCTGCCTAGGTAAGCCCCCAAAGTGCCTTGAGAGGCAACATGCTTTCAGTATGCTGCCTTCTGTTCTTTCTTCTCTGCTATGAACAATATTCTTGTGACAGGATGAAATATGCTTTTCAATGAACCCAGTGCAGAATACTTGATTTTCTTTAGTCTCACTCTGGGAGCTTTTCCAGATTTTCAATTATTCTATCTTGTACCTTAGAGGATTAAAGTGAATACAGAAGAACAGAAAATAATAGTGGCATTCTATATGGGAGCTACATTCAGATGAGTGCTTCTCTGAAATGCGCGCTGCTGGATGTTTCCCAGCAAATCCATAATTAATAATACACCTCTGTTTTGGATATAAATAGCTACATGGATACGAACAGGAGCACTGATCTGTATGCCGTACAGCTCACAGGACAGTTGGCTTATTTGCAGATGAATGTGATGGATATGCATTAGATGGAAATCAAAGCTGCTGGATTTTCTTTATCCTTTATGTTAACGTAATGAGCAGTAAATGGTACCATCTATTTACATCATCATGGATGGAAACATGGATGGTTTCAAAAATTGTTCGAACCTACTCTGTGGGTGTGGCCTCCTTTATGGGAGTGGCTTGCTGCCCATGTGACTGGATGGGAGTGGCTTGCCACCCATGTGACCGGATATGAAGATGCCGACGACACTTGTCAGAACCACCTTAAATTACCTCACACACAGCACTGGCATGCATAAGAATATGAGGTAACCTGGTTTTTTTAAAAGGCAACTTTGGTTTGCGTTAAAACAACTTCAACACACGCAATGTTCTGATTGCACCACAAACGCTGTAGTCATCCTTACCTTTCACAGAGGCACTGAGTTTTATAAATATGAGCATTTGAATGTAAGTTGCATAACCATGGGATGCTGCAATGGTCATAAGTGTGAAAAATGGTTATAAGTCACTTTTTTCAGTGTTGTGTAACTTTGAATGGTCACTAAGCAAACTGTTGTAACACGAGGACCAGTGGTGGGTTTCAATTTTTTTTAGAACCTCTTCTATAGGTGTGGCCTGCTTTGTGGGAGTGGCGTGCCAGCCATGTGACTGGGTGGGTGTGGCCAACTTGTAAAATGTGGTGAAACTCACTTAACAACGCTCTTACCTAGCAACCAAAATGTTGGCTCAGAAACTCTGGCATTTGAAGCACGCAAGTCTTAACGCTGTCAAGTTACAAGACCCTTGCACCCCTATCCCTTTAGAAAAAAAAACCCAGGGGTGTTCAAACTTGACAGCTTTAAGACTTGTGGACTTCAACTCCCAGAATTCCTCCTCCAGTCATGTTGGCTCAGGAACTCTGGCATTGAAGTGTGCAAGTCTTAAAGCTGTCAAGTTACAAGGCCCTTGCACCCCTAGCCCTTTAGAACAAAAACTCCAGGGATGTTCAAACTTGACAGCTTTAAGACTTGTGGACTTCAACTCCCAGAATTCCTCCTCTCGCTCTTCATCTTGATGATGTGCAGACGGGCAGGGGGAAGTAGCTGGAACCGGTTCTAAACGGCACTGTAGATTTGTGGAACCTCTTCTATGGAAGAGGTTAGAACTAATAGGGTGGCATACAAGTTTAATAAACCATAACCATAACTATAACTGGCAGGAACCCACCCCTGATGAGGACTACTTGTATAGGTAAGTAACCTAGGGGTTTTTTTATCTCTAAGTTATTTCTCAAACAGATTTCTTTTGATACAAACAGCAGCTTCAGGAACTTTTACATAGAGAAATTGGGCTTCTGACTTTAGTAATTCTCTCTCTCCCTGCCTTCTTCCTGCTGTAGAAAGCTATTCCTATCCAACAGTGGAGTTAAGGGGAGGGAAAAACTTAACACTGGATAAATCTCAAGCTCATACACATTACAAATGAGGCTTTGTTGACACTGGTTGTCTATTTGACTCCCTGAGTTTATCTTATAGTGGAACTCGGCTTTCCATCTTATTATTTTCCAAAGAGGTATAACACACATACACCCCGGCCTGCCTGCAGTCAGTGAAACAGCAAAATAGCAAAATATGATTGTAGGCAGTGCTGTTTTATCATTCTTGTCCGCTTTAGAGTGAAGTTTCCTTTGAAAGAGGGAGAGAGAGATTTGTTTAAATCAGAACAGTTGAGGGGAATAGAGGAGGGGTGGAAAGACAGGTGCATCAATCATGATGGGGGAAGAGAAAGGAGGGAACAGGTGTCTTTGTAGTAGGTACGTTTAAAAATGAACCAAGATGCTTCAAAATGGGCTTTCAGAACTGTGCTTTAAAATGGTGATTCACACCATCAGTTAGAAAAAGGAACATTCAGCACGAAAAAAAGCATTATCTCAAGCCAAAATTTGAGCATATGGACCTGGATAAATATTAATAGGACAATAGGGATAGAGAGCAAATGGTTCTGGGAATAACTAAATAAATGTGGCTATTCTCTCTCTCTCTCTCTCTCTCTCTCTCTCTCTCTCTCTCTCTCTCTCTCTCTCTCTCTCTCTCTCTCCCTCCCTCCCTCCCTCCCTCCCTCTCTCTCTCTCTCTCTCTCTCTCTCTCTCTCTCTCATCTGAATGGGATCAAGAAAATAAATGCGGTCTATGCTTAAGAAAGCTGAATGAGTGACTTCGGAGGGACGGGAGGACAAATAGGTTTCAACCCTTCAGCATGTATTGAGAGAAACAGGTTTACTATCAAAAGCCACTCAACCTTACAAAAAGGTCACCTGTCCTACAAAAAAAAATGGCGGTTCTTTGAAAGGCTTGTTCTTTAGAAAAGCAGAAAAGCAATTCAAGACTTACAGAAAACACTGATAATGAAACACAAACCAATGGCCATACAGGATTATTTCAGCTGAACAATATCTTCTCACCCTCTGTGCTACTTTCCATGCTTCTTACATTCCTTTTGTAATTTCTTCCACTATTGGACATTTGATTGTAAGCTACTCTGGACAGATCTGTTTCCCCCCTGTGATCTACTATCAACATTGATGCATAATTAATATGATTGCAATCTACTGCTACTGTTGCCATTGTACCTACTACTAACCTGTTGCTAGAAAGTCTACTATTTTGCTACTGCCTCATTCACCAGAAACATCAACGCTGTTGATACTTTTGCTGTCATAGCTTCTACTATTACTACTTTTATTGTTGTAATTAAAAGAACATTCGAGAAAAAGAGGAAAGACTGAAGGATAGTCAAATCATGATGGTCCTTATGCCAGATATTTTGTTACCTTTGAAAAGCATGTGGCCATGAATGCTTATTTATGTATGAGTTTACTAGAGTTGCATGCCTAGCTCTACTTATTGGAGTGACATGGTATCTGTCTTAAATCTGATCTCCTGAGAAATAATACTCATCAATGTGTTTGTCAGAGTTTAATTATACCAAAATACAACACTAGCATCAAGTATAGGCTGCCAATAAAACTGCTGCTTAAGATGTTGACCAATATGGGATGAAATCAAGAGGTGGCATTCAACCAGTTCTGACCGGTCCTGGGAAACCACTAGCAGAAATTTTGAGTAGTTCTGAGAACTGGCAAATACCACCTCTGACTGGCCCTGCCCCCATCTATTCTCTGACTCCCGAGTCCCAGCTGATATGAGTCCAAACTGATTGGCTGGGTCTTCTTCTGTTGCTCTGAACAGGAGAACGGAGCTGGAAAGCAGGTTAGTGGGTGGGGAGGGAATGGGGATTTTGCAGCATCCTTCCACTGCCACGCCCACCACATCACGCCCACCAAGCTACACTCATAAAACCAGTTGTAAAAAATTTTGAATCCCACCACTGGATGAAATCGTATGTATGTTTAAGGATCCCTAAAAGAAAGAAAGAAAGAAAGAAAGAAAGAAAGAAAGAAAGAAAGAAAGAAAGAAAGAAAGAAAGAAAGAAAGGAAGGAAGGAAGGAAGGAAAGAAGGGAAGGAAGGAAAGAAGGAAAGAAGGAAGGAAAGAAGGAAAGAAGGACAGAAGGAAAGAAGGAAGGAAGGAAAGAAGGAAGGAAGGAAAGAAAGAAAGAAAGAAGGAAGGAAAGAAGGAAAGAAAGAAGGAAAGAAAGAAGGAAGGAAAGAAGGAAGGAAAGAAGGAAAGAAGGAAAGAAGGAAAGAAGGAAGGAAAGAAGGAAAGAAGGAAGGAAAGAAAGAAGGAAAGAAAGAAGGAAGGAAAGAAGGAAAGAAAGAAGGAAAGAAAGAAGGAAAGAAGGAAAGAAAGAAGGAAAGAAAGAAAGAAGGAAAGAAGGAAAGAAAGAAGGAAAGAAGGAGAGAGAGAGAGAGAGAAACATTGTCTCTGACATCTGCTCAGCTGGTTTCTTTCCTCTTTCCTTTACACTCATGTCACAGCTGCCTTGTGGAAAGGATCCTAGAAATTTGAGTTCCTTTTCTCTTCTTTATATTGCTTGTAATCATGTGGGAATGATTTTCTCCTGAAATTTGAGATGTTAGTAATTATAATAAGAGGATGATAGCACTGGTGGCAGCGGGATTTGTTTCTAATTAGACTTGAATAGGCCAATATGTACCACCGATAGAACAGTAGCTCTCCAGAGATTCCTTTCTTCTTGCTGCTGTTGCTCCTCTTGTCTCAACTATTTAGCATGATTACAATCAAATGCTGACTTGAACCCATTGCCAAAGCTGTCCCAAAGGTGCATTTCCAAGAGGCAACTGGGCTTTTTTGTTTTCTTTGAAGATGTTTCACTTCTCATCCAAGAAGCTTCTTCAGCTCTTACTGAATGGTGGGGAATGGAAGCATTTATTTTTTTTGAAAGATTTTTTATTAACAAACATGTAAAATACACACACACACAAAAATTAGACGTACACCACATTTATACAATACAATACAAACAGGAGCTTCCTGTTCTTTATAATAGCAATCATCAATCGATACCGCTCACCTTATATTATTTCCCCTTCTATTGTATTTCATTTGGATTTCACCATTCTTAACCCTCTTATTTTACTCATAACTATTATTTTTTTGAGTTTTGTTATATTTCTTCGTTGATTTTTGTTTCTTTCCTCCATCCACCTATACCATTTATCCCATATCTGGTAGAATTCTGATTCTTCTTTTCCCTGGATTTCTTTAGTTAGTTTGTCCATTTCAGCACAGTCCATAACCTTTCTTATTATTTCATCTTCGCTTAGAATTAATTTTTTTTCCCATTTCTGGGCAAAGGCAATCCTTGCCGCCGTAATTATGTGTAGTATTAAATACTGGATTTCTTTTTTGTATTTCGCAGACATAATTCCTAATAATAATAAAAACTTCAGGTTTCCATTTTATTTTAACTCCTGTTATTGCCTCTAGCCAATTTTTGATCCTTTTTCCAAAAATGTTTATCCTCCTCACAGGTCCACCATAAATGGTAATATGTTCCATGTATTGATTTGCATTTCCAACATTTTGGGGAGGTATTAAGATTTTAGCTAACCTTGTTGGTGCCGGGTGCCATCTGTAAAACATTTGGAAGCATTTATATTCCTTGCAGACAGCTGGTCATTTCCATTCTTTCAGAGACTCGTTGCGTCTACTTGGAGGTTTATCTGTGTCTTCAGGGTCACCTAAGTAGTGGAAATGCGTGTGGAGCCTTCTTGGAACGGCTGAAAGGACTGTGTTGTAAACTGGAGATAAATGAGGTCAAATCCCTCCCCCCTCTGTTGAGAGAGAGATATTCAATTTTGACATAGATGGCCTCTTTGATCCTTCTTTCAGACCAGCGGTCCTCTCTATCCAAAATGTGGACTTTGCTGTCTGAAAAAGAGCACCTTTTGTCTTTTAAATGCAGATGGACAGTTGAGTCTTGTCCTAAGGATCTGCTGATCCACCTTGGCTTCCACCCTCCATTTATTCTCCATTAGTGGTAGCCTTACTACTCACTTTCTGCCCAACCAGCTGACTACATTTAAAATTCTATCTAAGTAGTCTTTGAAAAAGTTGTCTACTTAGGAAGCAGATACAACCAGATCAGCATGTGTAATTTGAAGGACCTTCTCAACAAGACAAATATGATATGGCTCACCTCAGCAGCCAAACACCTAAATAGCTGTATAACAGGTATAATGAAGCAGTTGCTCTGGCTGGGAGTTTGAGAAGGCACTGAGTGAGGGCTTGGCCTCAATTGACAACCCAACCTTGATTTCTGCTTAAGCAATTGCTTAATTCTCCCTATAATAGAAGGGTCAAGCTTGGACATTAATGAGAGGTTTATTTCTGAGAGGTTTATTTTTATCATACCAGCAGGCACATGTCTTTTACTATCTTCTTCATATTAATCATTGTCACATTACCTTAAATGACTTATGTGTGTGTACACACACACACACACCACACACACACCAACACACACACACACTAGATTTTTATCACATTTTTCCACTGAAAAGACTTTTTAGCCTTCTTAGCAATTTATTTCACACGTTTTCACATTGACCATATTCATTTCTCTCTTAGGTTTGATTAAGCTTTTTTCAGATTTATTTTTAAGAAGGTCATTTTCCTCCATGCTTATTAAGAAGAGCATATGAGATAAATTAGTCTATGGATCTAATTGCAGAAATTAATTTCACAGTGTGGGAGGTAATGCTTCTATGGGTAGCGTTAGATTAATTTCTCTTCTTTTAACCATTGCTATAGCTGGTCACTAGCTTTTTGTTCCTTTTCTGCTCTCTGAAATGTTCCTTGCTCTATTTTTCCATTCATCCTGTCCTTCAGAGGTGGTCCTGGAACTGCATGAAGTCCTCAAAAGCACATGTGCATGAACCTATAGCTCTAAAATAGGATAATATACTTTCTACTATTTTGTTTAAGAAATATATGTGGTATAAGCTCTAAAATAAGCATCAATTGTGGAAGAAGTGACAAATGCTCATTTTTAAAAAAATATATTCTAAAATCCTAGTTCTGTTCACTCCCCTAACAAGTGCAACCTTCAACCATTAAAGCTCCCGTTACTTGTCCCAGCTTCTGCTAACCTAGCAGTTTGAAAGCATGTAAAAATGCAAGTAGAAAAATAGGGACCACCTTTGGTGGGAAGATAACAATGTTCCATGTGCCTTCGGCATTTAGTCATGCCAGCCACATGACCTCGGAGACATCTTTGGACAGCGCTGGCTCTTCGGCTTTGAAACGGAGATGAGCACCACCCCCTAGAGTCGGGAACGACTAGCACATATGTATGAGGGGAACCTTTATCTAATTCTTTCTAGTTTTCTTCCTAGCACAAATGTACGGGGGAACTGTTATCTAATTCTTTCTGGTTTTCTTCCTAGGACTGACACTATTTTGCTTTCCCAGTGTTGGGACAATCTCCTCCTCTTTTATTTTTTATTTTTGTACTATCTTACCCCAGGATATTGCAGGGAAAAATTGTCTTCTTGTAAAGGGCTTTCCTCCGTTCAGAATGTTTCACTAGCATCTCTCTGTAGAACCATTGTATATTATACCATCTGTAGGAGCCAAAGAATGAGGGAAGCAAACAGAGGAAGAAAGGGTTGCATGAGAATACATTGGGGAATCACAAATTCATTAGTCCTTTTTATTTTTTTCTCCTTTCCTTTTTTTTAGCTTCTTTTTAAAAATTCTATTTTCAAAATGAAATGGAAGATCTATTATGCAGAGCGCAAGTCAGAACCAAAATTTCTCCTCCAATACACAGCCTCTTGCCAGGCACTGTTACACTGCTACCTTTGGAGGGTAGCTTAGCTTCCTAGGACCATCAATTATCCTTGAATGTATGTTCAAAGAACAACACACGAAGCTCAAAGGGACGAATTCAGAAAATCTGGAGGGGGCAGCTGTTTCTTTCGTTGTGAAGTAAGTTTTCTAATAGTCCTCAATGGCACAGTAATCAACCATATGTGGTGGAGAAAAACAGGAAAACAGAATACAGTTCTTTGTTTTACAAGTGTTAGGTGCTTTCCCAGCAATGCTGAAATCCTATTACACACTTGAAGTTCACATTCTTTCTTTATTAAACCTTATGCCAGTATTATTTTTATCACTGTGGTCTTGCTGACCAAGAAACAGATTCAGGTTCAAAGAAGCATTTGCTTTCATTACTGCTGCAAGGAATCAGGAGGGAAGTGTATTTAACCCTTTTCTTCCCTTACTCGTATGTTTCCCGTTGGCTCCTGTGAGATAAGCAAGCTTAATTTTAAATATGGAAATAGAGTCCCACACTAGTTAAGAACATTGTTATAAATCAGGGAAGGGTTTCAAGAGAGGTGAAATGGTGAAAGCGATATTGGTGGGATGTAAACTCAACCCATTTTAAGCATGAATTGTGATGTTGTACATAGATACAAAATGAGAAGGGCTTGCATTGCAATCATGCAATTCTGTTTTCATCATTTTGACCAAAAAAAACCATCTGAGGCAGCAGATGCTTCTGACACAAAGTCATCACTTTCCTGTAACAAGGCTAGTTCCATGATTTTTGAAGCCCTTGGACAATAATTATTAGTAAATGGCTTTGATTTTTATGTAGAAGAAAAGATAAGAGTCCTTAAGTCTAATAATTTAATGAATACTAGTCCTTAGGTTTGACACCACTCCTCCAGTAAGGTTTCAGCTAACTCTTTCACCCCAAACCTTTTCAGTTCTGCCATTTGATGGTAAATAAATTATTTATCAGCACAAATGCAACACAAATGAAACAAGGCAACATAAAAAAATGGCTTTCTGCCTGGATGGCTCCTAGGGTGAGTCGATAGACAGAAAAGGGAAGCAGTATGCTCTCTCCCATATTTGGGCATACCAGGGGTTGTGACACAATACATACATATATACATACATACGCACACACACGAACGCTCGCGGGTGTTAGTATGTAGCTCTCTAGTTGTTCGGGTTTTCTCCCGCGTAGAATTGGAGATGTCTTGGCGACGTTTCGACGAAGTCACATTCGTCATCTTCAGGCTGCTTCAGACTACTTCAGGCTTGGTGTTTCCAGGAGTTTCCACTACTCCTGGAAACACCAAGCCTGAAGTAGTCTGAAGCAGCCTGAAGATGACGAATGTGACTTCGTCGAAACGTCGCCAAGACATCTCCAATTCTACGCGGGAGAAAACCCGAACAACTATATATATACATACATACATACATACATACATACACACACACACACACACACACACACACACACACACACACTTATTAAAGTTAAAAGTATGTATACAGGTGCCAATTTCATTTTGAAACAAATATTGAGGAATATGTATATGTGTGCGTGTGTGTGTGAGTGAGTGTGTGTGTGTGAGTGTGTGTGAGTGTGTGTGTGTGTATGTGTATAAATATTGGTTTGGCAAATAACCTCCTCAATATTTGTTTTAACAATGAAATTGCCACTGCTGCTTTGGCTTCTACTTTAATCTTATGTAAATTTACCCTATGTAAATTTCCTCTCCCTTTGAAAGGATTGAACCAATCCTTACTCACAACAAATTCTTCAGCACAATCACCTTCACTGGCCGCACATGCAGCTTTTAAATCCTTGAAAGTCTTTGAGCCTTTCCTTGCAATTAAGTAAGGCTAACAGGCATATTATACTGATTTTGATCGTCTAACCAAATTATCAATAGTCTTTCGATTTCAATGATTAAACCACTTTGTTGCTTAGTAAGAATTGTAGCTTTCACCAGGGCAGGGCCTTTCACATGCTCCATTATTCTCACTTTATCCTTTAAAATTGTTCCGATAGTTGCTGACTGTAGCCACACACTTTTGCTATAAAAGATGGTGTTTTACCTCTTTTGATTGCTTTTTTAGTTCCACTTTAATTCCAATTCTCATTGTTTTCATTTTCTTTGATGCATCATTAGCACCTGCATTGGACGGACACTTTAGAGGTATAGTTATAAGAGAAAATAAGAGAAAAGTGTAAGCCAAATGTTTAAATAAAAACTTAGCATTTTTAACTTTATTTGCAATGTGTTCAAAGTAAATGCAGTACATTATGAAATATGCATAGAAATTAATTGGTATTAATTCTTATTATCTATTCATACAAAGTATAAGGCAGGCTAAATTTGCACTTTTCACCAACAAAGGAATTCAAAAATAAAAGGAATGTTGGAGGGGAGAAAGGAAAGTTGGAGGGGGGAGAAAGAAAGGGTGTATGGAGGGTTGAAGCGTTATGTTGGTTTTGTATTTTGGGGAATACAAGGAGGGTTGTGTTTATTGCTCAATGTTATATGGCCTCAATCATGCACAGTATACATGTGTTTGTATGAAATGAAAATGAAATAAAACATTTAATACAAAAAAAAAATTTCCTTGTTGGTGAAGAGTGTATTTTTACTGCCCAGAAATATGATGTCAACCAATCATACCAGTATCTTATTTTTCAAACTACAGTGCAACCTAAGTAGGGAATGACCAGGCAGGAGGGCCTGATCATGTCATAGGCCTTTTGCCGCATAAGTTCCACAATGGGACCTACTGTATCAGAGGTGGATTCCTACCGTTCGCCCCGGTTCGATGGAACCAGTTCGTCAAATCTACCGAACAGGTTAGAAGAGGTTCCACCAGTGGACCCGGAAAGCAGGTCATACCTACAGAAGAGGTTCCAAAAAAATTTGAAACTCACCACTGTACTGTATACTGAAAGGCCTGCTGATTCCATTAACAAATACAGTTCAGGATGTCCTTTCCTAGCAATAGCAACACCATTCCCATTTTCAGGCCCAGTTGGCAGGCTCTTCTTCAGCATAATTCACCCTAAATAATTGGAGCAGAAATATAGCCCTGCAGCACTCTCCAGGGTGAACGAGAAAAGCAAACAGCAAAGAAGGGCAAAGATTTCATTGCTCCCATTTGGATAACACTTTCTGCTGTCCATCAATGGTTAACATAGCAGCAGCACCTAAGACTTTCTACAGGCAAAGCCTTAATTGCTAAAAAGGAGTTCTAATTTCCTGTGCATAAGAAGACACAACCATGCTCTCTTTCCCAGATTCCTCTGCTGCCATGTTTCTTAATCTAATGGTAAGAAGGATTTATCCAAGCTTTGGTTTACCTGTATTAACAACTTAATTTTTTAAAAAACAATTTCATCAGACCTCATATTAGTTCCTGAATCTCTAATAACATTAACAATAATAATAGCAGCAGCCAGCCTCCTCACTGTATAAAATGGTGGAATTCTAAAGGGCAGTATAGTATTTCGATTTCCAAATACTTAAACAATGTCAATAAGAAACTACATGCAACAAGGTAATACTTTAAGAAGAGGGAACTTTTTCTCGCCAAAGTTCCCCTTGCCTTGCTGTAAAATGTTATCCCTAAGAATGACAGTATTACCAGAACTCTTTATGGGAATGCAAGAAACCAGGATCTGGTGAAACCAGGCCCAGGGTCTTCAAGGATCATCAAAGGATCTGCAACAGAACAACATTACTAGCTTCAAGGGGTAGACCATTAGCTAGAATCTATCTTGAGTTCAAACAATTTTTCTGGTACTCTGTTAAAAATCTGTCCTTACTAGTTACCAGCTACCTATTTAGAGAACCATTAGCTACAAAACTGATTGTTTGCTATGGGCCAATAAAAATAAAATTGTACTCAAATCCGTCTTCAACTATCCTGAAATTATTAATTTTCCTGCCATCAATGCCCCATTTTTGCAAAAGAAAAACAAAGAGAGGAAAAAAAAAACCCTTTTTCCCCTAGAGAGCAAACTGAGAAATTCAGCGAAGAGAGGAGGGATCCTAGGAAACAATATGTCAAACATACATGATTTCCTTGCAACAAGCATACATATAGTTGGATTTATAAAATTTAAATATGAATTTTCTGAAGCTAAGTGCTTATTTGGAAAGATATCCACCTGTCTCTTTTCCCCAAAGGCCATTTATATAAGTGCCAGGACTTAAGCCTTCACCCCTCTGTTTCTGCTTCCTCTTTCCTTGCCCAAAATTACTTCACAGCTGTCTCCCGTTGTGGTATGCCTGTAGAAATGCTGCTTTATATGCACCGTTTCTTTTCAAGAAGAGAAAGAAAAATTGACCTGCACCAGAGCATCCGACAGCACAGTCATTCTTGGAGTGTCAAGAGCAATTCTTCTCGGCAGACTATCTTACTTTAGCAACATCTAACTGCTTGGCAAGGTGGAAGAAGCAGAAGAAGGGGAAAGACAACAGATAAGGTAAATGGATGGGATCAGACAGATTACAAGGATGCTTTTTGAAAAGGTAAAGGTTATTACTGAAGATAGTTTAAATAGATGGTTGCATTTGCTTGTGCATTCACCAGGAGTCACGCCTAACTCACCGGCACCCATCTAACTAAATGATTGCAGCCATTTTTATTCTGAGACTGGAGAGAAAGAGGGGAAATGACCAAATGACAACTGGTTTGAGAGAAGGAGAGAACAAGTATGTTGGGCTCTCACCAGGGGTGGGTTTCTCATCCCGTTCCAACCGGTTCGGTTGGAACGAGGCCGGCGGCGTCCTCGCGCATGCACGCGGCACGCACGCGGCACACGCGGCACGCACGCGGCACACGCGTGCACACATGCGGCGCACGCATGCGTACTAGCGTCTGCGCGATGCTCCAGCTGCTCCTGGAGGATCGCGCAGGCGCTGTATGCGTTCTGCGCATGCGTGGAAAGCGCAGAATTCGTAAAAACTGGGTAAGGAGCGGGCGCTGGTGTGCGGGCGCGCGCAGGCGCGCGCGGGTGCGGGGGGGCTTCGCCGTTCCCGGAAGTTACTTACTTCCGGGTTCGGTGACCAACCGGATCGCAGGGACCGGTGCGAACCGGTCGAAACCCACCCCTGGCTCTCACTGCACTGTTCTGAATTTATATACTTAATGAAATATAACTTCATGTATGCTTCTCCTTAATATTTTCAGGGGTTTTCATTTAGGTGATACAAGAAACAAAAGGATAAAATGGAAAGTTGGTTTTTATTCTAATGGAGTTTTCATATCTTTTAGGTATGTATATGTTGCTATCAATCTTACCAAGTAGACCAGACAGGAAAACATGACCAGATAAGCTAATTCTAAAAATAAAAGAATAAAGTTTCCCCTGTGCGGTTGTATCTGACTCTAGAGGGCAGTGCTCAATTGGACCCAGTGTTGTCCAAAGTCAATTCCATGGGCATGTGTTGAATATGGAACACTGCTACCTTCCCACCAAATGGTACCTATTTATATACTTGCATTTGCATGCCTATGAACTCCTAGGTTGGCAGGAAGCTAATTCTATTGTTTTGCAAAGCTATTATGACAGAATCTTTGAAGTCTGAAATTATATCTCTCCCTCTGTTACCTTTATAGCCCAAGAAATTAAAGAAGGTCCCTTTTGAGCCTCTTGCCCCACCGACTATCCTATAACAGCCCATGCTGTCTCTTATCTGACTGTTCCCTATGCAGTATCTCTTTGTTTTACCTCCAATGAATCTTATCCACAGAACCTCACAGTTGCTTTCATGAGCATTAATCCAGACTCAATACAGATTCTGTTACATAGTAGGAAAGCCCAGAAAGGGGCTATAGTATTTCCTTGAAAACATCTGTTTGTCATTGTTGAGGTGTTTCTGGTGTTAATGTTACTTATGAAGGCTCCTTGTGTCCAATATCTACTATCAGCCTTTTACTGGAAAAGATGGTCCTTACTTTAATGATATTTTACCTAGATTACTGCAGCCTGCTAGGCCGCTGCACCAAATCCAAAATGCCACATCCATCAAAGGACATAAAGTTTTGTTTATTAAAACATACGGTCACAGACGAAACATAGAGGATGGGCTGTTTGAAGCACTGTCACTTCATTTCCAAATCCCAGAATAACTCCCCATCTTTTTTTCCAAGGCCATTTCCAAGAGCCGCAATGGCGCAGTGGTTAGAGTGCAGTACTGCAGGCTACTTCTGCAGATCACCGGCTGCCAGCAGTTTGGCAGGTCGAATCTCATTGGCTCAAAATTGAATCAGCCTTCCATTCTTCCCAGCTCAGTAAAATGAGGTCCCAGATTGTTGGGGGTAATATGCTAACTCTGTAAGCTGCTTAGAGTGGGATGCAAAGCACTGTGAAGCGGTATATAAGTCTACGTGCTATTGCTATTGCTATGATCTCTCCAAAAATAGAAGAAGTTAGATTGGTTGAAGGCTGTTCTGTAAACTATCTCTGGTGGGTTGCATATCAGTGTCATAGCTACTGTTTACTTATTTTTAAGCCAACTTTGGCCAGTCTTCTATACTTTTACTTAAAAAAGAGAGGTTTGTCCAGAAAGCTACTAAAAGTTGGGCTGGTCTTGAAAGATACTTCGCTTTTTATTCCATTTGAATAAAAATATGAAAGTGGATTCAGTTAAAATAATTAAACTGTATCTCAACAGAGCCTTCTTAGAGATTTTTTTAAAACTTCCACCCATACTATTTACACAGAGAAGGCAGATCTGCCTCCCAGTTTCTTAATAAGAATTGCACTTCTCTAAAAGAAGTGGATTCTCCATCCAGCTCTCTGATTTACCTCCCCCAAAAGCCCTTGCCAACTCTTTACCTACTACCAGTAAATAAATAGATAAACAAAGAAACAGTTTGAAAGAATAACTGCAACAAGCAATCTGTTAATTTTAGTATTTTTTCACTGGGTGATGTAGGATATCAAGATTATTTAATTGAGGTTGGAAGCTACCCTAGAGACAAAAAATTTTGGAATGCTCCCCTGAACATAGTTGACTTGTATAGTTCCACGAGATTAAAATATATTCTTTCTACCTCCACCATTTATTTCTGTAAAAAAAAAAAAAGACAACTCTTGCATTTGGGCTCGGAAGCAATTTTCATCATTTTCATATCCTAGAGCATTGTAAGGGGAAAAGATGAGAAACATAGTTTGCATTACCTCTCAATGTACTGTATGCCTAGACTAAATTTATTCTCAGGAGATAAAAGAATTCATTTAACATCATTTATATACAATCTTTTTGCTCACTATTTTCATAGATAACAGAGCAGTACACAATTGGCATGATTAAACCAAATTATGCAGCAGAAATACTCACATAAAACCTTGGAAAGGGAACATTATAGAGCAGCTAAAACAAACGCAGCAGAATGCGTCACACAGCAAACCTCAAATGCAGCATTTTGAAAAATGTGGTCAGATCCCTCAAAATATTGGGGGGGAAATCTTATTTGTTCTACTTCCATGGAAAGTATGTTCTGGATGGCACCAGACGAAAGGCTTTCAATTGTATTCACCTTGAATTCTTTGGGGAGATTTGTGCAAAGCAAAGTAATTATGAATGGCCAGTTTAAACTGGAAGTTACCTGCAGATCTTAGTTGACTAGCATTGGAAAAAAAAACATTTTCAGTGCCAGATCAAGATGGACCACAGATTATTTCAAGACATCATTTCCATCTCTGGACTGAAATAGTCAATCTTGTAAAACTGAAATATTAAGGAGTACAGGTAGTCTTTGACTTACAACCACAACTTAATCCCAAAAGTATGTTGCTAAGCAAGACATTTGTTAAGTCAGTTTTGTCCCATTTTTTTCTTGCCACCATAGTTAAGTGAATCACTTCTGCTGTTACATTAATAATATCATTGTAAAGTGAATCATGTTTCCACATTGAGTTTGCTTGTCAGAAGGCCTAGAGGTGCCATTCTGCCGGTTTGAACCAGTTCGCCTAAACCGGAAGCAGAAATCGCAGGTGAGCCTGCCTACCCACCCTGGCTCTATTTTGTCCTATTTAGGGATAGTTTTTGAACAATTAATTAATGCTGGGTTACATTTACTTGTGCAAGTCTTCTGTCATTGGCAATAATACGTCCCTTGTGAGGTAGTGTTAGCAGCACAGATAAATTACCAGTAGCTCTGAAATCCAGCACTAAATGATGTTGTTGATGGTCATGGAAAAGTCTCATTTTTATGAGAAGTCTTAGCAATTTGAAAGAGAACATTTCTGGACATTCATCTCTTTAGAAATGTGGCACCTGATTAAAGTTACTCTTCTGAAATAATCTTGAGAACAAACAGTATTTAAAGGGACTAAAAACTTGCAAACCATTTCCATTTAAGGAATTAATAATGTTCCTTAATGTTCATTTTCTTTTTCAGTGGATTTATGAAGTAACAGCTACATTGCAGAGAACTGAGAAGTTATGTTAAGAATTTCACATATTACGCTGGTGTATCTCATTATTTGTCCTACATAGGCTAATATATTTCACTTTGTCTTTTTTTTAAAAAAAATAGAAGTGCTATTATTAATGTCACACGGCTCACCTATAGGGTCTTAGTAATTTACTATATGTAAGGCTGGATTATTTGAAAATTCTGTGCCATTAAATGAAAACGTTACATCAGATGTTAGTCACCTTTCTAGAACATCTGTTGCAGGCTTCATTATCTATTTATAGGTGATATAATTTCCCTTTCAAGAACTTATTCTTCACATCTTGTAGCTAAAACTTTTATATTATTAATATTTAGATTTCTATCCCATTTTTGTTTTGTCTAACTCAAAGTGGTGTACCTTTTTCTATTTTCTCCACAATAATAGCTTTGTAAGGCGTGACCCGTCAAAACCACGGTCCACTAAAGCGCACCCGATTAAAGCGCGTACCTGACGTCATCAGCAGCGCGACAAATATGACCGCGGAGAAAAAAGGGCACTTTAAAAAGCGCTTTTAAAGCAAGCCGATTCACATAAAGGTAAGGGTTAGGTTTAGGTTTAGGTTTAGGTTTAGGTTTAGGTTTAGGTTTAGGGTTAGGGTTAGGGTTAGGGTTAGGGTTAGGGTTAGGGTTAGGGTTAGGGTTAGGGTTAGGGTTAGGGTTAGGTTAAGGGTTAGGGTTAGGTTTAGGGTTACGTTAAGCGTTAGGGTTAGGTTTAGGGTTAGGTTAAGGGTTAGCGTTAGGTTTAGCGTTAGGTTAAGGGTTAGGTATAGGGTTAGGTTTAGGGTTAGGTTAAGGGTTAGGCTTAGGGTTAGGTTTAGGGTTAGGTTTAGGGTTAGGTTTGGGGGGGGTTAGGTTTAGATTTATGCGTTATTTTGAAGTTTACCGGTCACAGCATGCTGTTTTCGTCGCGCTGTGATGACGTCAAGTATGCTCTTTCGTCGAGCGTGCTTTAGTCTACCGCGGTTTTGTGGTGGAACCTTGTAAGGTGGTCCTGACAGAGGACTATCCCAAAGTTACCCAGTGGGCTTCTGTGCTTGAAGTCATGATCTCCTAGTTTCTAGTCCAGCATCTTAAACACTACATCAAACTGGCTATCGTACTCTTGATCTTTATATACGTCCTTTGTTTCACTGCCCAAAAGAGATAACAACTACATAAGGCTACTCTAGCCTAATTTGGTAAAATTTGTTATTCTTTTGAGTGAATATTTTGCCAAATAAAAGAAAGAAGTTTCATTTCAGCTCCTCTGTACTTTTTCAAGTTTAGATCCATTTTGTGCTACCTCCAAATTATTTTATTTATGTATATATTTTAAAAATTGATATAAACCCTACTCTCTCTGTGTATATGTGTGTATATATATACATACACACACACACACACTCACAAACGTGTGTGCGTGTGTTTGTGTGTGTGTTGCATTTGTGCTGATAAATAAATAAATAAAGGGAGACTAGTATAGATCTATTTCAAGTTATTTAGCTCTCATCAGCTAGCCATATCCTTACTGGGATTTGAACCTGTGCTGTATTACATATTAAGCAGTTGTGTTAACCACTAAGCCACAAGATTCTCCTCCTTTATCAACTGAGCTGATATATAGATAGATAGATAGATAGATAGATAGATAGGTAGGTAGGTAGGTAGGTAGGTAGGTAGGTAGGTAGGTAGGTAGGTAGGTAGGTAGGTAGGTAGGTAGATAGATAGATAGATAGATAGATAGATAGATAGATAGATAGATAGATAGATAGATAGATAGATAGATGATAGATAGATACATACATACATACATAAATGCATATTTTTGGGGGGTAAGCTTTTTCCCTAACAGGGAGTGTATGCTTTTTGTTACTTTTGGTACTTTCATTATATGTGTGCAATTTCCATCAAATGTACATTATTAATATCTTTATTTTAAAACAAAAAAAATGTAGCAAATGCAAAACTAATAAAAACTATTGTTGCATTCTGGTTTACCTTTACATTTGGGAAACATCAAGTATTAGCATCTTTAATAACATAAATATTCTCAAGTATTTGCAAAGGATTCTATCATTAATAACTATTCCCCCTTTTCCCCTGAGAGACACCCATTTGCAGAGATGTCACTCTCTTTAAAAATAGTCTTGTATATAAGTTTAAGCTGTTAACAGTGTGTTCTATTCCTTCTACTAGCAAGGTTTAATAAATAAAAGATCTGTTTTGCTTTAATGCCATGGCAATCCAATGCAGGTGGGAGTATTTCTCATTTATTTCTAGCTGCTCTGGAGTTTTCTAGTCAAACCAATGTTAGGGAAGTAAAAGAACATGAAAAGTTTAATTTAGAACAAAATACACCATTTACCAGTATAAATTCAAAGTTGCCATGGATTACAGTGATGCAATAGAAGGATAGGTTAAATGCTTTATTTCTAATATGCTATATTAGGCAACAGAACTGCTGTATGGGATTTGAGAGCCGAGGTGGCGCAGTGGTTAGAGTGCAGTACTGCAGCCACTTCAGCTGACTGTTATCTGCAGTTCAGCGGTTCAAATCTCACCGGCTCAAGGTTGACTCAGCCTTCCATCCTTCCCAGGTGGGTAAAATGAGGACCCGGATTGTTGTTGGGGGCAATATGCTGACTCTGTAAACCGCTTAGAGAGGGCTGAAAGCCCTATGAAGTGGTATATAAGTCTAACTGCTATTGCTATTGCTATTTGTGGCAAGGTGATTAGAATGCAGTATTGCAGTCTAACTTTGCCGACTGCCAGCAGTTTGATCCTGACCAGCTCAAGTTTGACTCAGCCTTCCATCCGAGGTTGGTAAAAGGAGGACCTAGATTATTGGGGGCAATATGCTGACCCTGTAAATTTCTTAGAGAGGGCTGTAAAGCACTACAAATCAGTATATAAGCCTAAGTACTATTGTATTGAATTCATGACTTTGAGTAATAGAATAATGCAGGTATCTATTTTTTGCCAATCCATTCCTATGCAGGTCATCCCCCATCTCCTAAAAAGCTATCCCCTCTAGACTGTGGAATGCTTAGATGTAATGTATGTTAGTGGTATCAACAACTTTAAAGTCACTATTCAAAATATTTGCATTTGTTTCCCTTACTTTGTCTTCCAATCCCAAAAGGCGTTAGCTGGCTACTGATTTCATAAAAATAATACATCAGTAAAAGAGAAGAAAACCAGATGTATAAAACCAAATCAGGATAACAACATTAACAATAATAATAGCAGTGTGCTCACAGTCTCATTTGGCAATCAAACCATCCCCTTCTTTCATGCTAGAGGAAATAAATGGGACTTAACAGCTTTCCTAAAATTCAGGGAAGAGGGTTGTAGAGAGTAGGGTTACCTATTAAGAAAGCCCACTGCCAAGACTTTATCACAAGAAATGGATCTCTTTCTAACTACAGTAGCTACATTGAACTTGCTATCAATCAACACAAACAGATGGTTTTTTAAAAAAAACAACATTATCTTTAAAACAAACGCCCAGCAGATTTAATCTGAAATGCACATCTATCTTTTGTTCTGTTAGTTTGACACTTGTTACACTTACTAGATACATCTTTTCAATGTAAATTGAATACATCTTTCTCTACAAGCCAATAGCTGTTACGCAATACTCCTTGCCCTTATTTGGACAAATTATTCCTCACTAACTCAGCAGGAAATCTGCTGCACACCTCCCAACGGCTGATAAGATCACACAGGGTGGGCCTTCTCCAGGTCCCGTCAGCCAGACAATGTCGGCTGGTGGCTCCCGGGGGTGGGGGGCGCTTCTCTGTAGCTGCTCCGACCCTATGGAATGAACTACCCCCAGAGATCCGGACCCTACCCACTCTCATGGCCTTCCGAAAGGCTATTAAAACCTGGCTATTCCGGCAGGCCTGGGGCTGTTGACCCTTGACCGAGGTCCAGCCCCAATTAGACTGGGTGCATGATGTGTTTTCTTTTAATCTGTTTTTTCTCTGTTTGTTTTTAACTTTTCACTTTTAAAAATTATTTCTGTAAGCCGCCCAGAGTCCTTGGGGATTAGGCGGCCTATAAATTTATTAAATCAATCAATCAATCAATCAATCAATCAATCAATCAAATCAGATTTCTATTTTTGCATTAAAGACACCACTGTGTGCTGACATCCCTAACATTAGCTTTTTCTTCAGTGAATATAACTGGCCCTTATCTCTGAGGAAGTGCTCATAGGATACTACTCTCAAACATAAAGGGAAAGTCTGTGCAATTACTGATTCTGATGAAAATGAACTGAACAAGATTTTTGGGTGATAATATTCTATATTGTAGAACCTACAAATGTATTTAATGTCTGATCCTTGGATCTAAATTACTTGTTCCTCCCAAATCTGCCCAGTGGGGAGCTTCACACAGGCAGGAGATGTACATGGGAGTTCAAATCCTGATTGTGCAGTATTTGAAACCATAATAGGATTGTTACCACTGAATTTTATTTATTTTTAAGTTGCTTTATGTGCCTGAGCATCTCACAATTGTGACTCTGATTATAATCATCAACTTGGACAGTTTATAGAGGATTTTATGTTTTCCAAAAACATGGCACTATCAATGGCTACTAGTACTAGTCAAATTGGCTGTGTATTATTTTCAGCTTGAATGAGACAAACCATTTTTGAATGCAAGTTGTTGATAACAAGTGACTACTCTTTTCTTGTATAAGGACTTTGTGTAGCCTTCTGGTTAATCAAATGGAAGGAAACACTCAATTGGGTAGGCTGTTAGTGTTTTGAAATTTGACCTGTGGTTAGAAAAGCAATCCCAGTCATATTCACACTTTATAAAATAGGGTTTGCTGTCAGGAAAGATTGTGCAATGGATTACATCTCAAAATATGCTAATTGCTGAAAAGAAAATATGGAAAAAATATTTTTCATATTTGACATCCAGGGAAAAGAGCTAGGCATTAACAGCCTTTTGAAATTCTCTGTAAGGATTGCGGGAAATTTTGGAATTTCTCCAAAGAAGGAGAGGTTCTTGAGGAGTTTCTTAATGTCAGGATTCTTCCCTAGTGGCTTCAGTGCAATCATGACTGAAGAAACTTCATTCACAAGGCGGGGGGGTCCTTTTGATTAACTGAAACAAATCTGAAGATTTTTAGAATGACGATTGTACATAAAAGATATGACATTCACACCTGCTTTTACTCATCTCGTAACAAAATAACTGTCATCCTCCATGCACAAGAATTTTAAACAACTCTCTGCTGCTTTGAGATCAATTTCAAAAGCCAATTTTCTTTCACTAATGTCATTCACTTAAACTGAGGGAAAATTTTTCAAGGAAAAATGCAGAAGAACCATGCCCAGTATTAGTAAGCTTTTGATATTAAAGCAGAAGCTCAGATTCCCGCAGAGGACATGCCAAGCTATATCAAAGTTAGGATGCAACAGACCTCAAACTAGAAAAGGGAAGGATTTCGAAAGAGTAATCTTCGTACGTCTCTATCTTCTCACAATGCAGACTGTGCTAACTCCTAGAGATAGATCAAAGGGTTAAAAAATATGCCTTGAGCTGGAAGCACATTCCAGTGGGCTGATGAAGTAGGCAATCTAAAGGGACAGATTAATCTACATGAACCAAGCAGCTTAGCTGAAACTGCAGTTCAGTATTTTCAACTTCAACTTCATGCTTTTCAGAACAAAATATACTTCCTCTCTCAACGGTAATGAACCTTGTGCCTAGCAATGTCTCTGGGGTGTGATTACTTCCCAAAACTGCTTCCTTAGTTGCATAAATAATCATTTCTTTCTTGCGAATGATAACAGTGGGAACGACGCTACGTTAAATATGATCTCAAGCAGCATGGCTTGCAAAAAATAAACAATTTGTTAATACTTAACTGTGCTTTAATAAAAAGCTGACTTCCTTTCAGTGGCAAGTAGTTGTTCTATCACTCTAAGCTAGGTACCTAACCAGAGCAAAAAAAAAAAATAGTAATCAGCAAATTGGCAATGTAATGGTTTTATGAAGGGAACAGACTTTCTTCCTGCTTGTTTCCCTTTCAGCAGTAAACACTGTTTGGTGATTTAAATGTCACAAATGCAGCTTGGTGGAAAAAAGAAAGCATAAGCTGTCTCAGCCAAAGATGAGCTTCCTGTTGGTAGTTTTAATGGCTTCAATATTTCTCCAAGGGAATCATAAAGCTGACTTCAACAATGATCTGGGCATTTGTTACATGGTTACCTCTGTCTCAGAGGTAATCTAATTATAATTTATCAGCAAGAGAGAGAAAATTCAGAGAGCCAAAATACTTTCAATTTAGCACTGGGGAAAAAAAAATGGCCCTTTTCCTTGTATTTTATAGGTTTATAGTTAAAATAGGTGAAGCACTAAGTCCTTTTTAATTAAGCAAAAGAAGGAAGCAAGCGTTGTTAAATCTTTATCTGCAGTCTTACATGAAGCAGTGCATTCAGCTGTGCTACTGTCCTTTTCAATGACGTGATGCGTCCTTAAGAATGTTGCTGGGGTTTGAAGTAGATTTTTAAATGCAAGTTCGAGCAAGTTGAATAGGGGGATCTGAAAGAAGCTTCCCAGTTCTTAGACAACTAGAAATCAAACAGTGGAGAGATAGGCTAGAAACTAGAGATGTATCCCTGCTATTTACTGGGAACCGGCTTCAAACACTGAGAAAATATTCACTTTGCTTAAGACAGATGTGAAGATCATCTGACTCTGATCAGGCCAAATCTAAGGCAAACATTAGAACCACAAAGCTAGGTGCAGATTCTCCTTTATCAAGTCATTTCACAAATGTTTATTGGGTGGTTATAATTTTCCTGCTAGCCAACTCAGATAAAATATACAGCCCCTTGTGCAGACTGAAATTTTTAGTCCAAATTTCCAGTCCAAATGAACTTGGCTCTCAGATATGTACAAAATCAAATTATCCCAGGTTGTCCCTCTTCTGAAATTGCAGAAAAATCTTTGCTTATTATGTGGGAAGTTATCATCCAGCCCTCTCCCAGAAAAATGAAGTATCCTAGGAAATATTGAAAAGGCAGAATATTTCTCTGGATATGAAAAGAAAGAAACATGTTTTAAAAGACAGAATAGTTGCCTGTAGCTTCCTGCCCATCCCCACTGTTAATTGGCCATTGAGAAGGCCAGGCTAGTCCCTTTTACATAATAAAGACTTGTCCACTGCAGCCCCAGGGGGGATGGGAGTAAAGGCATGATAATATTGGTCCTTTACTCAACTGACCACATGGCATCTGAGAACTCAATTAAACCTGGATTCAAAACACAGCCCAGAGAGTTGCCCCTGCATGGCCCTATGGGAGTCTGACATCCAATCAGAATACATTTCTTACACAGGAACAGGAAACAGAGAGGTGGGACTAAACAGGTTATAAAAAGCCTAGCAAGCCCCTCCTTCCGTCCTTCTCTTCTTCTCCACCAACATTGAAGCATGTGATCACCTTTTCTGTTCAGGGCTCAAGCCATGTGGCCCTGTACAACAATAAACCATCTTTCCAAGCAGCCTCCATGTCTCCAGTGTCTTCTTCCCCGCTTGAAGCTGAACCCAGAAGGACATTTCTTTCATCAATTATAAAACTAGCGTACATCTTGGAGAGACATCTGTAGACAGAGGCTGGATCAGTGTTGGGTTTACCACTGGTCATCAAGAAAATTGCAGTTTGGAACTCCTGAAAGCCTGGGAGAATGCAGAGGCACAGAAGCAGAAGATCATCTATCTCTGTAGAAATAGATAAAAAAATTAATCAAGAAATTACTGTCATTCTTAATTTATCTTCCTATGTTGTGGGCCTGACACAGAACCAAAGAACAATCTTTACAATAGCAAGAACCACATTGCTAAACTCTATGGTAAAATATAGGTGACTACAGTATATATCAAAGCCAGTTCGGTCTAGTGGTTAAATTACCAGGCTAAAAAGCAGCCATGAAACCTCCCCCCTCTCTCTCTCCCTCCCTCCCTCCCTCTCTCCCTCCCTCCTTCCATCTCAACAGAAGACATTGTATATATTATTTAATTGCCGGCTGTATGTCCAACTAAGGACTTGGTATTTAAGCCACTACATGCTTGACTAGATTACTAGGAACCAAATGTTAAACTATTCTATTTCATTTTGGAGTAAATGTAGTTAGAAGCACTAGCAAGTTCATACCTGAAGCTGCCTAAATGAAATCTTGTTTTTAGGATGGATTCACTACAATGTAGTGAAATAATATTACTTATTCTATTTTACTCTTTTGTTATTTTGAATTGGTATGGCCTATTCATTAATCAATAAAAAGCTACTACCACCACCATAGTTTGCCAATGCAAATACTTTCATCCTCCATCTCTAAATCTTGTCTGCTGACACTTGATGCTTACTTGGTTCTCTTAAATGGCACCAAATTGTCAGATAGCTTGACATCTTTGCTGTAAGGTGAGAAGGGAAGGGTTCGTTGAAAATTTGTGCTGAAGAATGGCACTTCATCAGGAAATATTATCAGCCTATTATAATTGAATAACATGATGGAAGATTTGGTAAATAGTTATTGAGTATCACTGTAAAATAATGAAGGAATTATGTGCACATATTGTAGTCATCAGAAGGGAAACATTAGACCAGAGGGAGGGAAAGAAGCAAAGGAATGGGGGGAAATAAGCTTTGTTACCTACAAATGAAAATTAACAGTCAGGATCACGAGGAATATACTGTATATGTCAGTTTATCCAAGTTATCCCCAAATTAAAACAAAAAACAAAACATTTTCCTGATGGCATGAATTAAATTAGGGTTGCAATGCCTTAGCCTGAATAGGGTTTATTCTAATAGACTCCAGGAAGGTTTATTTCTGCACAATAGCAATAGCAGTTAGACTTATATACCGCTTCATAGGGCTTTCAGCCCTCTCTAAGCAGTTTACAGAGTCAGCATATTGCCTCCAACAATCCGGGTCCTCATTTTACCCACCTCAGAAGGATGGAAGGCTGAGTCAACCTTGAGCCGGTGAGATTTGAACAGCCGAACTGCAGAACTGCAGTCAGCTGAAGTAGCCTGCAGTGCTGCATTTAACCACTGCACCACCTCGGCTCTCAAATCCACTTTAGAGCTGAGTTGTTCAGTTCAGTTCAGAAAGATCTCATCAGGATGGCCAGCAAAGTTTTGGAAAAGTAAGATTCTGAACTCTGAGAAAGTAGTGATGTGCAATTCTGCAGAATTTATAACTTTTTGAAATGATTATAGAATGTCTGCCTGAGAAATTGATTCAAATAATTTCCATGATATGTTGCTTATCAAAAACGACACAGAGGTTAGAATGCAGTACTGCAGGCCACTTCTGCTGACTGCCTACAATTTGACAGTTCAAATCTCACCAGGCTCAAGGTTGACTCAGCCTTAAATCCTTCTGAGGTGGGTAAAATGAGGGCCCAAATTGTTGAGTGGGGGGGAATATGCTGACTATGTAAACCACTTAGAGAGGGCTGTAAAGCACTGTAAAATGCAGGTTGGTTGGTTTATTATTTAATTTACTTCCTGGTATACAGTTATGTGGATTACACAGTATTTAGACAAGAAATGGGACATTAAAAGTTAACCATAGCAATAGTTAGACTTATATACCACTTCATAGGGCTTTCAGCCCTCTCTAAGCCGTTTACAGAGTCAGCATATGCCCCCAACAACAATCTGGGTCCTCATTTTACCCACCTTGGAAGGATGGAAGGCTGAGTCAACCTTGAGCCTAGTGGGATCTGAACAGCCAAACTGCTGAATTGCAATCAGCTGAAGTAGCCTGCAGTGCTGCATTTAACCACTGCGCCACCTCGGCTCTTAACCATACAGATTAAAATACTAAAATCATCTAAAGACGGCTGCTAGACCTCAGCTGCTAAACTCCAAATGATCACTAGATTGGGGGGGGGGGGGTAATTGTTTTCTGCCTTATAAATGATCAACCTGATTTTGCCAAACCAGATCTGCTAGCCCCAATCCAAAATTCAAAGCCTAAAGATAATTCCTGAACATGCAAAGTGATTGTTCCCAACTCCAAAAGATTGCATTCTGTAGCTATAGAATTATTTAGTACACACTCTCCTGTATACTAGAAACTTGAATCTCTGTTAACAAGACATATTCCAGAAGGCCTCACTAGATCTTCCATGAGATTAAACTGAGAAAGACATCGTAGAGACATTAATTAGCAGACTTGCTATGTGTTTCAATTATACTGTTACCCCCACATTTGTAATTTTACTCTGGGAACACTTCTGTATGAAGAGGCTCTACACACAGTAGAATTGCCTGGAATTCAAAGATTGTTCTAATCATGCTTAAATGGATAAATTAGAACTGGCTGGATTCACAAATGTTAAACTCTAAACCATGATTCAGGTATCAAACTGAATGAGTTTCTATAATATGTTAAAAAAGCAAACAAACCACATTCCTTCTGCACAAGATACTTGAACTAAGCTTCAGTCTCCAAGTCTTCATGATGATTGTAATGTGTTCTTTTTGATTCTGAACAAAGCCAGCCACTGGGGTTTATTTATACATCATGATTAAGCCAATAGCACCATACTTACTCCAGTGCATAAACAGTCTTGGTCTCTTACTACTACACAAACAGCATGACTAATATTAATCTGTGTCTACTGCTGATTACCAGAAGTAAATTCTATTTTTTTTCCTGAAGAAGAAGATGCCTGAGCTAAAAGAGATGATATGGAGAAAATTGCAATTTACTTCTTTCCTGTAAATGTCTATGGAGATTCTCAGTCATCCAGAGAATGGTTGCCTCAAAGATACTTTTTCAAGAGGCAACTGGACTTCTTGCTTTTTCTTCGAAGATGTTTTGCTTCTTGGGTAAGAAGCAAAACATCTTCAAAGAAAAACCAGAAAGTCCAGTTGCCTCTTGAAAAGGAACCTTTGGGTTATTGCCTGTAAGAAAATTCTTCCATTTTGGAGAGGTTCTTTCTCACTAAATGAAATCTGCACACCTGACTCATGGTTTTATAAAATGTTATTGCCTGTTCTTTGGATGTAACCAGAACTTTTTCCAGTCACATTGGGCCTTTAGTTGGAATTATGAGTTGAAAAACACTATCCCTGCTATACAATATGGAATGAGGGTCTGGATTAATGTTTTATTTTTCCTTCTGAATATATTACATGCACACACAGAGACACTGTATATACCAATATGTTCCACTGCACAACACTGAAAAGAAATCTGATTTGAAAAGCTGCATCTTCAAAATAAATTCTTTCTCCATCTGCTTTGATTTATAGAATAATTGGAAACTATGTACACAGAGCACACTAATAATTACCAATGCACTTAAACATTTTGTACAGCACTTATCAGCACAAAATATGATTGTTCAAATGCTTTTTCCTTTTTCCAAATTGCAAATTTGTGCCATTATTCTTACACACCAGCTTCAGGTTTCCAAGCTATTGAATTAATTTCCTTCACATATACAGCATGTATGGATACATAGATACTCACTTTGTTTTTTTTTTCTTGCAAGGCATCAAAGAAATATGAATATGGGGACGTGAATTAAAAAAGCCATCACTGTAAAATCCATGAGAATAAGTGAGAAAGAAAAATACAAAGTACAGATGAATAAATGGATTTAAGATGCATTAGCTTTTATCAGTTTTGGCATCTAATTTCCTCATGTAGCTTTTAGGAAGTCAATCAGGAAGTCTTAAGAAAGTTTGCAATCAGAAACAGAAAGTACACCAGACAATAGCAAAATGATTCATCAGTGGAAATTTACTCTTTTCTAAAAGCAGAAATATTTGATGAAGCCCAGTGGTGGGATTCAATTTTTTCTGCTACCAGTTCTGTGGGCGTGGCTTGGTGGGCATGGCTTGGTGGGCATGGCAGGGGAAGATTACTGCAAAATTACTGGCTACCTGAGAGACCGCCTCCTGCCACATTCCTCCCAACGACCTCCTAACGACCAATAAGATCTCACAGGTTGGGCCTCCTCTGGGTGTCGTCGGCCGGAGAATGCCGGCTGGCAGCCCCTCGAGGGAGGGCCTTCTCTGTAGCTGTGCCGGCCCTGTGGAACGATCTACCCATAGAGATCCGGACCCTTACCACTCTCCCAGCCTTCCGAAAATCCACCAAAACCTGGCTGTTCTGGCAGGCCTGGGGCTGTTGATCAATGTCCAGCCCCACTTAGATAGAATGGATGGTGTATAATTTTAACAACTGTATTTTTACTCTTAAATTTTAAAAGTTTTTTTTTTATCTTCCTCTGTAAGCCGCCCAGAGTCCCACGGGATTGGGTGGCGTACAAATTCTATTAAATTTAAATTTAAAATCCCAATTTCCTCCCGATCAGCTGGGATTTTGGGGTCAGAGAATAAATGGAGGTGGAGCCAGTCAGGGATGGTATTACCAATTCTCCAAACTACTCAAAATTTCCCCTACTGGTTCTCCAGAACTGGTCAGAACCTGCTGAATACCACCTCTGATGTAGCCCCCCACCCATTCCTTGATTCAAACTCAATTATCACCCACCATCACAGATAACACAACCCTTGCACTTTTGAATCAAAATACCATGAAATATGCACTACTTGAAGACTAGACGAATGTCATTTTTCATAGTATTTTGGTTAAAAATCTTAGAAACAGGTTACTCATGGATGGGCTTATATATGAGTATATTCATTCATTCATTCATTCATTCATTCATTCATTCATTCATTCATTCATTCATTCATATCCCATCTTTATTTATCCAAGAACTCAAGTTGGCATCCTATTCAACACACCTTCCTCTTCCTATTTTCCCTTTAAAAACAACCCTGTGAGACTAGTTGGGCTGAGAGAATGAGTAGCCCTAACTCACTCAGCTGGCTTTCATGCCTAAGGCAGGACTTGAACTCACAGTCTTGATGATGTGTAGCCTGTTACCTTAATCATTATATCAAATTACTGCATATACATTTTAAAAAGAACACCCCACCTAGAAGAGGTCACTTTCTTTCTGAGGAAGATGGGTGGTTCAAAAATGTAAAAACATTACCAGGACAGACAAAATGCTACTACTTTTAATAAGAAAAATACAGCCTTAAGGCAACAACATGTTTTTTAGTAGTTGTTGAGAGGTTGAGGGTGGATTTTAATAAAGACCCTGGCCTTGCATAAAGTTCAACACATTTCTTCAAATCATTTTCAAGTCAAACTCCTCCAAGATTTGGATAGCCAATCTCCTCAGTGGAAAACTAAGGTGTTATTAATTTTTATTGATCAGCCCTTGGACCATATCAAAGTGCAGAGTTCCAGAAGAAAATTATTACTAAAATTTGATAAAAGCAATTTAAAATGGAATTGGGTAAAATACAATAATTTAAGATTTTAATAAAATATGATAAAATTATATTTCGGTGTCACCCCTACAATCTGCCACAATCAGTCCCACATATGCAGATCTCAGCTGAACCATTTTGCTTAAGTATTGTGCTGTGTTAAATGTTACTTTCACATGAGGTAAGTTATTTTGATATGGGGATCCCAATGGATCATAAAAAACAGAGAAAGGAAGGTGGAAATTCTTTATCATAAATCTGTTATGTATCCAGCAGACACATAAATAAACAAAGCAACTTTCATTCAGCCTAATGGGTTTCTTTTTTCTGACTGCAATAAAAAAACTGAAAATCTGTTTATCAAGAAGTAGAGCGTAAGCATTATGAATGTGAAGCGCCTACTTCAGCATAAACTTACATTGAATAAGACTCAGGAACATTAATGTCATTTTTTTACATTTATTTTATTTTATTAAGTTATAAGAGATGTTGTGTTTCAACCTATAGGAGGTCTTATGAATAGAAGAAGAACGACTGTCGACCCCTCGGGGGAGGGCCTTCTCTGTGGCTGCTCCGGCCCTCTGGAACGATCTCCCCGTGGAGATTCGGCCCCTCACCACCCTTCAGGCTTTCCGCAAAGCTATCAAGACCTGGCTGTTCCGGCAGGCCTGGGGCTGATGAGTTCCCAGCCCCACTTGAATTGTTGCAACTGTTGCGTTGTTTTTAAGCTGTTTTTTGTATTTGTTTTTGCCTTTGTTTGTTTTTTGTATTCCCCCCCTCCCCACTTTGTTTGTTAGCCGCCCTGAGTCCCTTGGGAATAGGGTGGCATACAAGTGTAATAAACATTGAACAACAAACAAGAACAGAATATAACTTTATTATGGTCATAGACCAGCAATAGACATCGCCTTTTACAATGTATTAAAAAAATAGTGCTGACATTAATAGTGGATAATAACATCCCTGTTTAGAAAATACATGTTCTCAAACAGTTAGGATCACTCCCTAGTTTCTGTGGGTGAAAAGCCCGTAAGTACGTATATGAGTAAATATAATGTTCCAAAAATTGTTAGGGAGATCTCCAAAAAATCGGTACAAGTTGACAACTATAATTCTGGTTTGTTTGTTTTTTTCTTGTGGACATTGTAGCAACACAGAATTTTGCCACTGCATGGTGGATGGCTTTGAGTCCTGGAGGAGAAAGCCTACATAGAAATTGTCTGCCCTTCCTGGCAATCTCTCTAATAAGTGGAGAATATATGGTGACCTATAAACTCTGTATAACTCACAGTACAATAAAACATGTGAGATATCTTCAACTTCTCCTTTACCACATATACATACCTATTCTGCTATTGGTGTTCTCTTATACATGCCTTGGAGGAGTGCCGAAGGAAGAATGTTAAATCTGGCTCTGAAGAAAGCTATTCTTCATTTTGGGAAGATCAGATCATTTAGATATCTTGCTGATTCCCATACACTCTGTTTGATTCAATCCCTATTGTGGAGAGGCAACCTATTTAGTTCTTCTTGGAACTCCATGTCCTTCAACTTATTGGTTACTACTTGCTTTGCTTTGTCAAAGCCTAGGGACATTAAGAATACCGGTGAGAGCCTATAAGAGCCCAGCTTGTGATCTATCGCCTGTTTCCAGGGGGAGGGGAAGTTGTCAGTCAACACTAGCGGGGACAGTCCCTCTGGAAAAAGGAGGTCTTATGACTTTGAAAAATGAGAAGCTATTGTTGGTAAAGATCCTAATTAATTTTTAAAGGAAATGTATTGTTATTAAGAATCAAATGAAGATTTCCTTCTGGATGGGTCAGAAATAATGATTGTGGTGCTCTGTGATAGATACGAAGCTGTTGCAGATTTTCTGCAAGTTAAATAAAATAACAGATTGCTAAAAAAGGGTTGTGAAGTTCAACTTCACTGTTGATTTATCTGTTAACTACCTTTTTTATATAGAATAGATAGATGATAACAGGTGAATTGGTAGCAAATAGATTTGTAGAAATTTATAAATTGTGGGCCTATTTTGTAAGGGAGGGAACTATTATTCCTTTATATACATCTATCAATATTCAACTAGGGAGGATAATACTGTGTGTGCATGTGTGCGTGCGTGCGTGTGTGTGTGTGTGTATAAATGTATGTATATATGTATATCAGTGGTAGGTTCCAGATCCCATCGCAACCGGTATGCAGTGGCAGGACGTCCACCACATGCATGTGCATTGTGCACACGTGCACACCCACTGCCCGCGATGCTCCAGCTGCTCGGTGAAGCACTACACAGATGCCGTATGCTGAATGTGCATGCACAAATGGCTTGGTTGGGTCAAATACAGCTCAGGAATGCAGGCGGGCAGGTGGGCCCTCCGAAGCACCATACCGGAACAGGCACTGTTACACCCGTACCGGGGTGTACCATCCGCAACCCACCACTGATGTGTGTGTGTGTGTGTGTGTGTGTGTGTGTGTGTGTGTGTGTGTGTAAATGTATGTATATATGTATATCAGTGGTAGGTTCCGGATCCCATCGCAACCGGTATGCAGTGGCAGGACGTCCACCACATGCATGTGCACTGCGCACACGTGCACACCCACTGCCCGCGATGCTCCAGCTGCTCGGTGAAGCACTACGCAGATGCCGTATGCTGAATGTGCATGCACAAATGGCTTGGTTGGGTCAAATACAGCTCAGGAATGCAGGCGGGCAGGTGGGCCCTCCGAAGCACCATACCGGAACAGGCACTGTTACACCCGTACCGGGGTGTACCATCCGCAACCCACCACTGATGTATGTATGTGTGTGTGTGTGTGTGTGTGTGTGTGTGTGTGTGTGTGTGTGTAAATGTATGTATATATGTATATCAGTGGTAGGTTCCGGATCCCATCGCAACCGGTATGCAGTGGCAGGACGTCCACCACATGCATGTGCACTGCGCACACGTGCACACCCACTGCCCGCGATGCTCCAGCTGCTCGGTGAAGCACTACGCAGATGCCGTATGCTGAATGTGCATGCACAAATGGCTTGGTTGGGTCAAATACAGCTCAGGAATGCAGGCGGGCAGGTGGGCCCTCCGAAGCACCATACCGGAACAGGCACTGTTACACCCGTACCGGGGTGTACCATCCGCAACCCACCACTGATGTATGTATGTGTGTGTGTGTGTATATATATATATATATATATATATATATACACACACACACACACAAAAAAAAACAATAACAACATACAAACATATGTATATATTCTTGTTTTTTTAATGCATGGGTTTTAAATGTTTGTCTAAGTTTATTTTTTCTTTGTAATTTTTTTTAAGTTTGTATTCTAATTCTAGGTTTGAATAAAACAATAATGTATGTCAAAAAAGTTTTAGAAGTCACCCAAATCTGACCAAATGACTCTAGATAGCTTACCATATATATGTGTGTGTGTGTGTGTGTGTGTGTGTGTGTGTGTGTGTAAAAAGGGGAAAGAAGCATGCACTTTTGAAAAAATCACGTTAACAACAATATAAAAAACCTGATAAAGATTCAATGCCCATTCTTCCCCAGAGTTTTGGACTGTCAAAGTTTGGAAGTCATTTGGATCTCTGAGAGGTGTGGGTGTCACAGAATCATCATATATTCTCTGGCCAAATCATGTTTTGTGAACTATTTAGGAACAGATTTCAAATATTTGGCAATTGCACAAAAAATCTAATAACTATTAGGAACATTGTGTATGTGCTTGAACAAATCCTGAAAGGGGGGAAAAAAACCTCTGAACAAATGGAACAATTTCACAGATCCTTAGAAAACAGCCAAGTGAGAACTTTCCAGCAGCCAGATATAATATTGATAAATTTAGAAACCTGAGAACAAAAATGAACATTTAAGAACGAACCCCTATATTTCATGAATCTCAAGTGTGTTTATTTTTTGTTTTATAATTTTGGATCCCGGGTAGCTTTCAGGCAAGCCCTACTGCAATTCTTTTCAGGTTATAAACAATATATTCACATTTTCAAGACATTTGATGTATACTCTATGAGTGTGTGTTCTTAGACATTTGAGAGAAATTCAAGAAAGGTAAAACTGGCTGGAATAAGAGAAAACAAGATAAACTGTGCATTGAATGATTTTTAAATATTTAGAAGAAAGTCTGACTATGGAAGCATTAAGGGAAAATCAATTGTTTCTAGATAGTGGGGGGAAAGCTTTCCAGAATAAACTACTTGCTTATAAAATCTTTTACTGCAATATTTTTCTTAAAGATTATTTGTAGGGTCACCCTTTAGATGTTTAGATTCAAATAACTTGTACATACACTTACTTATTGAGGGCTAGTCTTTTTTTGACACCATCATATGGATTTTTTTTAATTTATATTTAATTTATTAGAAACATTTATATGCCGCACAATCCCGAAGGACTCCGGGCAGCTTACAAAAATAAAGAGAAAAAACACATAACGAAATACATAACAAAAGAAACAGTTGAAAAACAACAACACCTCATACATTCATTCTAATCGGGGCTGGATCTCAACAGTGACTTACTGTACCTACAGTATAACTTCAAGGCAGAAAGGAAGTTTGGCCCAAATTGGAGAACAAAAAGAAATACAATTCCTGAATTAAAAAAAGATAGAAGCAACATGTCAAATAAGAAAGAAACGGAGGCTTCGCAGAGGCGTACTTTGGTGGTAGTAGTGGCACTTGACTGGAGAAAAAGAAAATTTGTGAGGACCCTCAAGAACAGGATGAAAATTGAGCCAGAATAGCAATAGCAATAGCAATAGCAGTAGACTTATATACCGCTTCATAGGCCTTTCAGGCCTCTCTAAGCGGTTTACAGAGAGTCAGCATATTGCCCCCAACAATCTGGGTCCTCATTTTACCCACCTCGGAAGGATGGAAGGCTGAGTCAACCCTGAGCCGGTGAGATTTGAACCGCTGACCTGCTGATCTAGCAGTAGCCTGCAGTGCTGCTTTTAACCACTGCGCCACCTTGGCTCTTTACTCACGACCAGTAACATACGACTTAGTCCAAAGGAGTCCATTTTATTCCCTTTAGGTTAAAAAAAAATTCTGATAGTTTAGCGGAATATAGAAATGACCTTGAAGAAAATATGCAGCAAATGTTAGGAGAACATTGGGTTATCTTGGGAAAACAGGAAAGCATGACAAAAAAGTTCAGAAATTGTTCTTCCTAGACTGTCATGGATATAAGGGGGAAGGAAGGAGAAACATCATTTGGTTTTCAAGATTCTGCTATTATAGTCACGGCGGCCTCCCTCAGTAACCAAGAAAGAAACTACTCAACTCCATTTTGCAGAATTAAGAGTACTTTTACTGGTCGTGAGTAAATAGCAGCTAGGCAAAGCAAGATCTGAGGCAAAAGCGCGCGTAATCATAGATATCAATATGTGACCCAACCTGCTCCCCATGGTAACCCCAACTCATAGTCCAATCCATACACCCCACAGGTGTCATGTGGGAGACATCTTCAAAAAGCATCATCAGGCTGGTATGCCGGACAGTTGGCCTTGGCGGCAAATCCTCTATCTGCAGCATGCGCAGTAGATGGTGAGAACAACTCCCTTTTTACAATCACTCCTGCACTGAATACTTCCCCACCCAAATACCATGCCCCCCTCCCCGTTTCAATGGCAGCCGAAAGCAAGCAGCAAAACAGAGGCTGACAATTATAGCCTATAGCAATAAGATAGAATTCTAGTGTTTCTTTGGTGCTGGTTTCTTGACCTGGCCTACCTTGAAGGATTGACAAATTGTGTCACTTTTACGGAATGGGAAACTGAAAATGTGCCACAGGAACTATCAGGGCAGAGGTCGCTTCTCTTTCTGATTTGGTTATCACATTTGCATTCCCACAATAGGGCTACCTTGTTGCACCCCACCAATCACAAATCATCTATCCACTTGAAGACAAACCAGCAGAACTGCTTCCAATGTAGCTTTTCCTTTTTTTTTTTTAATTTCTAAGACTATCTCAAAGGGATATGGAGCATATGGAGTAGCTAGAGGTTTTCTTGGATAATGTGTGTGTATGTATGTATGTATGTATGTGTGTATGTGTATGTGTATGTGTATATATGTATATGTATATGTATATGTATATGTATATGTATATGTATATGTATATGTATATGTATATGTATATGTATATGTATATGTATATGTATATGTATATGTATATGTATATGTATATGTATATGTATATGTATATGTATATGTATATGTATATGTTGCATTTGTGCTGATCAATAAATAAAGGGAGACTAGTATAGATCTATTTCAAGCTATTTAGCTATCAGCTAGCCATACCCTTACCGGGATTTGAACCTGTGCTGTATTAAATATTAGGCAGTTGTGTTAGCCACTAAGCCACAGGCTCTCCTCCTTTATCAGCTAGGCCAGGGAAATAGGTATGTATTGTGTCACAACCCCTGGTATGCCCAAATATGGGAGGAAGCATGCTGCTTCCTTTCTCTGTCTATAGGCTCACCCCAGGAGACCATCCCAAAAAATAATATTTTTAAAAAATCTTATGGGGCATGGAATCTGGCAGCTTTTGAGGGGCATATTGGAGCCAGTGGACAACTAGCACAAGTGGGAATTTGCCTTCCAAGTGAAATAGCAGTTAAAAACTACAGAACAAATAATATTTTAGTCCTACCACTATTGTAAACACTGAAGATTTTCCTTACCTTTCATCCAGATTGAATTCAAATTACCATTTAGAACCTGTATGGTTTGTAAAAAAAAACTTTTTTAAAAAAAATAAGAGTATTTCTTTTCTTCACCTCCTTGTCTCTCTTAAGCTATTGTTTCACTGGAATAAATGGACAGAGTTGTGGGGGAAAGAATCTGAGCAGTGGGACTGAACATGGGAAAAATATGATGCCATTAAACAGCTGGGAGAAACTATCAGCTTAAATGGTTATTGTGCATAACGTGAAATAAAGGAGTAGCCCAATTCTAGATTTATTTTTTTAATAGCATAAATAGACAGGGTTCTCAAAAGGTTCTGCTGTTTAAATCTTGCTTCTTAAAATAATGGTAAGGACACATCTTTTTGTAGTATGCATGTTTCTGTATTTTGGGAGCTAAGGATTTCAAGAAGACACACATAAACACACACACAACTTTTATTATCTTCATCATTCACCGCTTCTCTTGCCTCTCTGCTTCATTTCCTTCCTGATGCCCTAAACTCTGCATGGTTTTACTACTGTTGTTATTAATCACTTCCCCCCACCCCCTATGCACCCAGTGGTAAATCATTTTAACACAGATATAATTGTAAAGTGCAAAATGTGATTCCCTATAATGTTTTTTAAAAGGAAATAGGTTCAAGTTCTTTTACGCAGCTGACAGGTTATGAAGCCGAAGCACTTCAATTTTGAGCAACTTTATGATTTAATATAATAAGTAAAGCTCCAATGTTACTGGAGCTACCGTTAGTAAAAAAAAAAAAGCTATTGTTCCTAATAACACTTATCTCCCAAATTGTTACAGTATTTATCTGTTCATGGAGTTATACAGGAGGCACTAAGATCTTGACAATGGTTCTGGAAAATACAAATATACACAATTCCCTGAATATCCACTGTGCATCTATATCATTATATATCATAAGAGCCGAGGTGGCACAGTGGTTAGAGTGCTGTACTGCAGCCACTACAGCTGACTGTTATCTGCAGTTCGGCGGTTCAAATCTCACTGGCTCAAGGTTGACTCAGCCTTCCATCCTTCCGAGGTGGGTAAAATGAGGACCCAGACTGTGGGGTGATATGCTGACTCTGTAAACCGCTTAGAGAAGTGGTATATAAGTCTAACTGCTATTCTTATTGCTATTGCTAATTCTTTAGATAAAATTTGAGATTACCCAATTTGTACAGTGGTTTTTGTTCCATTAGTAACCACAGTGTGATATCAACATTGGCAGTGCAGTGAAGCATGGCTCTATGCAACCCTATTTGACCTGTTTGCCTCTTTGGGAGGCTAGATGTTTGATAAAGCAAAATTTTTTTTTAAAAAAGGACTGACCTTGGGGAAAGTATGAGCGAGCTGTTAAATAGAGACTTATTATTCAATCCATACATCAGTATATAAATTTTTATTCAGACTGTATTTTATATATCAACTTGTATGTTACCTTAATCACAAAGGGGCTCTAGTTTATTATAGATTGGGGCATAAGGAGCAAAAGACAACATCTGGGTTGTGGTGTTATCATGACTTAAGGGTTTCATTCATTTCTATCAATAGGCTTGATTTCAATGGTAATTGGATCAAGAAAATGTGTAATAATAATTGATAAATTAGCATAGAAAGGAAATAATTGGTTTTATATTTTTTTTTTTAAAAAAGCCAAATATACTATTTCTGGAAATAATTCATCATAAGAAGCTATCCATTCACATACCTATACCTATACCAGAGGTGGGATTCTACCGATTTGAACCGGTTCGGCCAAACTAGTAGTAACTTGGCAGCCTGAGTCACTGGAACTGGCAGCAACCCACACCTACTACGCCCCTGAATTGGTTCTTTTGTCTTGTTTTGGGCTTCTGCACAAGCGCAGAAGCATTTTTTTTTAGTACTGTGCATGTGTGTGGTGCATCCCTGAGTGAACCTGCAGTAACAGCAGCTGGAACCCATCCCTGACATATACATATACATATACATATACATATACATATACATATACATATACATATACATATACATATACATATACATATACATATACATATACACATACACATACACATACACATACACATACACATACACATACACATACACATACACATACACATCAGGGGTGGGTTTCAACTGGTTCGCGGAGGTCCCTGCGAACCGGTTGGTCGGCGAACCCGGAAGTAAGTAACTTCCTGGAACAGCGAAGGGCCCACCCGCCCGCCCGTGCTCCTTACCCGGTTTTGACAAGTTCTGCGCTTCCACGCATGCGCAGGACGCATACAGTGCCTGCACGATCCTCCAGGAGCAGCTGGAGCATCGCACAGATGCTAGTACGCATGCGTGCACCACGCGCATGCACGAGGACGTCGTCGGCCCCGTTCCAACCAAACCGGTTGGAACGTGGCGAGAAACCCACCCCTGATACACATATACATATACATATACTGTATATATACACTGTACAGATACAACAGTGGTGGGTTACGGATTCTGTTCCAACCAGTATGGTTGGAATGGCCCCAGGGTCACCCACATGGTAGCTGCAAATGACACTTCCGCAAGCCTCCGTGACGTTCCAGCTGCTCAGCGGAGTGTCACACGGGGGCTGTACGTGCCATGCGCCTGAGCAGAAGTGCCAAAAGCTTTAAAACACGGTAAGGAGCCTGGGAGAGCTGGTGGGCTGCCCAGAGCAACGTATCGGAACAGTACCCGGTGCTCCGGGAAGGCTCCGATACGCCCATATCGGGGTGTACCTCCTGCAGCGATAAGATACATGTTCCTTGCAGATTCCCAATATCCCAATATTCAGTGCTACAAAAAATGATGAAATATCTATTGCCCATCATTTTGAGCAAGAACCTTGAAAGCTGACCAAAAACATAAATAAAATACTGCTTCTGACATCAACTGTCTCATAGAGAAATATTTATGTAGAAAGATCTTTTTATGAGATAGATTTGAGACATGATTTCATATAATATGGAAAGCATAAAATATAACCTAAGTCACAACTGAGTGAATGTTTTGTGACCACAGAATACCAGTACTTCTCATATTTAACCAGTGGTTTTTCAGCCTTTTTTCAGTTGTTAAGTGAGAACTAAACATGTGGATTTCTTTATTCAAAATATTTTTAAAAATCTTAGCAATGTCATTCATCTCTTTCTGAACAAGGCTCCAAATTTAAACAATGGATTTTCACTTTCATTTCAGATATTAGTTACATTTGGGGTCATCTAAAAAAGGAAAAAAGAGAATAAGTAGGTTGTATTAGATTTCCACCAAGAGTACTGTCTCCTTACTGAATTCCTGAAGCATATTGATGACTTTTATTTCTCTTATTCATTAGAACGTAGGAATGACCATTACAAATTCAGTACTAGATAGTTAAATTGGGAAGTTGCTTTTATTGTCTTTAAAGGTTGTTTAATGCAATCCTTTAGTTGTAACCATTTATATTCCTTAGGCTTTCATCTATTTTCTATTTTTCTATTTTATTAACTAAATATTTCTATTTTTCTATTTTTATTTTAAAAACTGAATGTGAAGGTTCTTGGTAACTCTAGTTTTGCAACCAAAATAATTTGAAATATAGCATTTATCGAAGCTATTGGAATGTGAAAAACAGCAAATAAAGTGTACCTAGTGTGAATGAAAACTGTATTTGAAATATGACAGAATGCTGGATAAAGATTATCATTCTCCTGCTTTAGATTGATAATACTTTGTCTAATTTGTAAAAAATCCATTCTGATGGATTTTTTTCCATTGCCAGCTTGCTTTTGGGATTTGCATATCCCAAAGAGCAAGCCTAGGGGAGTGAGATGAGAGTGATTGGAATAGCAAAATAAAGCAAAACAAAAATCATTATTTGAACTGAAGCTAATCAGCCTATCAACAGTGGTTTTAATCCTTGTGATGTCAATCAGTCTAGTTTTAATCTAATTCAGCACTACATTGTAATTTCAATGCCTTAATTGGCATATTTTTTCTTACACAATTGCCTAAAAAAGAGGGATAGTTAATGTTTCTTTTGAAATTTAAATTATTTCAAGATAATTTGAGATTATAGAGTTGTTATAGGATCACTTGAAAGACCCATCAATAATTTGATATTTTGTTTTGTCCCTGAGTCACGTAGATAAAATATATCAGCTCTCCCAATGACTCTCAAAGTCCTTTACAAAATAGAGTAGCAATATCTTCATCCTCATTCATCCCTTTATTTCTTTGTTATAAAACATAAATGTAACACAAAAAATGGTTTGTTGCTAAAGTGACTACCTGGATTGGGGCTGAAAGAAAAATAGAAGCAGTATATTCCATCCTGTAATTGGGTTACAGGTTGCCCTGAGAAAAAAACACTTCTTCATCCTCATTCTTTGCAATAGAGAAATAAAAAAGAAAGAAAGAAAAATATAATAAAGGTAAAACAGGAGAAAAAAGGGGAAAGAGAAAAAGTGGAGGGGAGAGGGGATGGAAAAACATAAAAAAAACATTGTCTTCTGATTTCTTTTGGTGCAGTAGAATAAGGTAATAACATGAAACTTCAACTTTTTACTTTTATGTAATAATATATACTAGCCATTTCTATAATACCAAACCTGTCTAGCAATAGCAATAGCAGTTAGACTTATATACCGCTTCATAGGGCTTTCAGCCCTCTCTAAGCGGTTTACTGAGTCAGCATATTGCCCCCAAGAACAATCCGGGTCCTCATTTTACCCACCTCGGAAGGATGGAAGTCTGAGTCAACCCTGAGCCGGTGAGATTTGAACAGCCGAACAGCCGAACTGCAGTCAGCTGAAGTAGCCTGCAGTGCTGCATTTAACCACTGCGCCACCTCGGCTCTATATCTAATCAGCAAAACCATAATTTTTTTCCACCTCAACCACAAAGTCCAAAAGTGTTTCCAATTAAAAACACAATTAATTATGTTCTTTTCTTTAATCAAAGCCAGGGGTCTCAAACTCGCAATGACACCTTGTTGTCACATGACATATCACAACTTTTTTCCCTTCACTAAACGGGGGGGGGGGGAGCACATGACATATCTGGCCCACAGGCCCTGAGTTTGACACCCCTGATCAAAGCAGTCAATTTAACCATCTTCGATGATTCCATCAACTTTTGCAGTCATTCCTCCATTGTGGGAATCACAGTGTCATTCCATTTCTTTATAGTTGTAAATGTGTTTTTATTTTCTATTTCATTTTCGTACAGTCACATATATACTGTGCATAACCGGGGCCATATAACATTAAACAATAAACAAAGCAATTCCTCTTGTCGACAATACCCCCCAAAATAGAAACCCAATGTACCTCTTCGACCCTCCATACACCCTTTCTTTCACCCCCCTCCAACTTTCCTTCTTCCCTCCATTGTTCCCCTCTACCCTACTTCCCCTCCCCCTCTACCACTCCTCTCTCCCGATACACTCCCTCCCTTCCTTCTCCCCCTCCCTCCAGTCCTCTCTCCCACCCTCGCTACCCCTCTTTCTTCTATCCCTCTACTCCTCCCTTCGGTGTATTTCTACAATCTATTAATATATTCAGCTTGTCCTATTTTTACAGTGGAATTAAAGAGCAACAGTATACAAGTGCTGTCACATTACTTTAAAATCTAGCACATACTATATATCCCCCCTCCCCCCTAACACCCCACCTCCCTTCCCCCCCCCCAACTTCCCAGAGCCCGTAAACGGTATAGATTTTTAACAAACACAGTCTAATATGTATTGAGACAAAGGAAATTAAAAAAAAAGAAGTTAATAACATCTCTGCATTGAACTCAGCTTCTTCCTGTTACACTAACTTTGAGCAGTTTAGATTATTCCTAATCTAATCTAATCTAATCTAATCTATCATTCCATTTCTGTCCAAATTATGCATTCTGGAAGCAGAGGTCATATTCAGAAATGTAAATCTATCTGTTGCTCTAAAAAAATCCATTTAAGTTTTAAATGTACCAAAATAATATTTTTTTCTTATTCAAACTGTTTCGTAGGAGAAATTCCACCCATAGAAATGCTGAAGATTCTGGAAGCTCTTACTTTCTGTCCTTTTTTTTCTGAAATCTAGGCAGCCTAATTTTGAGTAGCAAGCCCTTTTCTCTAAGGCTGATTCACATATCCTACTTGTGATGCCATCACTCTGTCACTCATCTTAGGACTCACAGACGAGATGCCATTATAAATAAATGTCTTCAGTTAAAAGTATTAGATTGAAGGTGCTGTGTCAATTGGTAGAAGAGCATTGTTGATCTGCAGTGATGCTTTGAAGCAAATAAATGATTCCTTGAGGTTATTGTTGGCGGGTGATGGATATGAAAATGTAAATTAATTCTCAGTGTGTTGAGCTGATGAGACTAATTGCAGGATGCTTTTGAACTTATGGGCTTGGGAACTTTTGTCAAGATTCTATACCTTTTACTGCTCATCAATTTGCCAAAAGAAATCTGATTCAAATTCTCTTACACCGGGAAACAGTTGCCTGGGATGTCCAGAATGCAACCAATTTCCTTCTCAAGCACCAAGGATGGTGCAAAGTTCTAAACATAGCCTGACATCTAGTCAGATTTAATATTATAAGCATAGTTGAGAAGAGCCCATGCTGATTATTTTCCAATCTCAAGTAAGACTCTTTCATTCTATAAGGAGAATGTTGTAGTTGTGTTTTGCCCCAGGTTTGATCACACAGAAAACATGCTACTGCAATTATGGCTCCTATTTGGAAGTCACAAATACCCCCTTGGGTGTCATTCCATTTTCAAAGATACCGATACAGTCTCAGAGGTAGTATTCAGATGTAGCTAAAACACTGAGAAAAACTCATTGAGGTATGAAACCAATTCCAACAATGAATAAAGGAACCCTGAATGCTCAGCCTTCCGTAGCAAGCAATTTTTTTTAAAACCACTTTTGTTTGAATTCACTTTGCCCAATATTTTGCTCTCAAAAGTTTGTTTCGCACACAGGGGATATTTTAACATTTAAAAGATGGTTTCATCACCTACACAGAAGTTGTGTTTCTATGCAGTCCCGAATTTTGCAAAGAAGCGGTAAGATCTTCATTCACCCAAGTCATCCCTTTCTTCAGGTTATTTTTCATGCTGACCTATCAAGCTTTATTTGAGAAACCTATTTATAAAGCTCTTTATAACAGACCTTTTAGCAATTGATCAAAATGTAACTTGCTAGTGATGAAGAGAATGACATTATAATATACTACGGGTAGTTTTTGACTTACAACAGTTCATTTAATGACCATTCAAGTCATACTGGCACTGAAAAAAGTGACTTATGACCATTTTTCATAACCATCCCCATCAGATGTGGGTTCCTACCAGTTTGCACCTATTCAGTAGAACCGGTTCGTCAAATCTACCGAACTGGTTAGAAGAGGTTCCACCAGTGGACCTAGAAAGCAACCCACACCATCAGATGTGGGTTCCTACCAGTTCGCACCTATTCAGTAGAACCGGTTCATCAAATCTACCAAACTGGTTAGAAGAGGTTCCACCAGTGGACCTGGAAAGCAAGCCACACCTACAGAAGAGGTTCCAAAAATTTTTGAAACCCACCACTGATCACCATGGTCACATGATCAAATTTCAGATTCTTGGCAATTGACTCATATTTATGACAATCACAGTATCTCAGGGTCGTTTGATCATATCTTGTGACCTTCTGACAAGCAAAGTCAATGGAGAAGTCAAATTCACTTAACATCCATGTCACTAACTTAACAACTGCAATGATTCACTTAATAACTGTGTCAAGAAAAGTCATAAAATGGAGCAAAATTTGCCTAACAAATGTCTCACTTAGCAACAGAAATGTTGAGCTCAATTGTGCTCATTAGTTGAGGCCTACCTGTAATACAATACATCAATCTAATACAAGGGAAGACAAGAAGATAAATTATATTTGCATAGTACAGTGTTGTGGCCCAGCAGGTGCCATTGGAGCTGCCACAAGACTCCGATAGCGAGGGGCCTTCTGAGTCGGCTCTGGAGGAGGTGGAGGACCTTGGACAGGGTTCCCACTCTGAGCAGGGCACAGAGAGGCTGGTTGGCCACCAGGAGGTATCTGAGCCTTGGACCAGTGGGAAGGAGACAAGGGAGAGGGAGACGGAGGCCAGTAGTGAGTTGTTCCTGGATGCACGCCATCGAAGAGCTACTAGGCGTCAGGAACAATTATGCAATTACAGGAGGTGATTGTACTCAGCTGATGGTCATTAGGCTCCTCTCCAGACTATAAAAAGCTACTTGTGCACACGGCCCTCTTTGCAGAAGTCAACGCACGATTGAATGTCGCAGGACAGTACTGTGAGTTTGGCAGGCTGGATTGCTGCCAAGCCTTATCTGTGTTTATTGCTGCCTGAGTTTGTCTGAGCTGCTGCCAAGGTCCTTATCTGTTTGTTTTGCTTGGCTTTCAGCCACCGAGGTCTTGGTGTCTTGCTATTAAAGTACATTCCAGTTAAGCTTGTCTCGGCATTCGTTACTGGACGGAGGAGGGGGTCAGAACAGTACAGTATCTCACTGCTTTAGAGAAGGGACATCCTATTCATTTCACTTTACAGATAACCTTACCTCAAACTGAATAAGAAACCTTATCTATGTATATCAGCCGGCATCTCTATGATGTATTCCTATGTCTACATCTATATCTTACAAACACAATTTACTGTATTAAGATTGTCATTATCTGCAAGCTACTTAAATGTCACAATCCATTTAATTCCTTAGTTAATTCACAATAAAAACTTTACAGAAATAATGAAATGTAAATTTTCTCTTCAAGTAACATAATAAAAAAAGGACCAAAAAGCACAGAAACACAGATTGTTTATCAAATAACAAAAAATAATGTATGAAATTAAATGAAATGTTCCGGCTTAGAAGCCTGTGGAAGGAGCTTACTATTTTCCCCCTCAAAATGCTACAAGAGCATATATAGATAACCTTTATGACAGTGCTTTAAAAAAGAAAATGAAATGCCAATAATATTCCCCAGCTGTCCACCCCATTTTTATATTTTCAATCATGATTGTTTCTTATGATGGTAGCAACATCTGCTGGGAAAATAAATTGTGAGGATATAATCATGCAAGTATTTTTTTAAAAATGAGGGGGGACTTTCTATGTAGATAAATATTTCTGCAGTATAACTTTTAGCTTCTGGGGATGAAATATTTCAAAAAATCCTGGTCCATTTCATAAAATCACACGAGGCAATTAGGCACCAAAATTGATAAAACCTGATATACCTTGAATCCACCTTTGTCTTTCTTAACTTATTCTTCCTGGGTATAAGGAATGGGCTTTTGAATTCATTGAATCATATTAATATTCTTTTGTACACTTACAAGGAAGATGATAAAGAATATGCTTTAAAAACAGAATAGCTGGCACACTAACTTGAAAGAAAGCTAAAATGAACTTTACAATGAAAAAAATATTTAATCCAACCAGATTTCATATGGTTAAGTGTGAATTATTATTGTTGCTGGGTTATAGAATGGCTAAGGGTAATTGTTGAAGTGTGTATGTGTGTTAGATGGACTTATTTCATTTTTCAACAAAATAGTTCACCTCTTATCTTTGCAGCCTAATTTTTCTTCCATCTTAAGTGTAATTCCTTTTGTCTGTGCTCAAGCTCAACCATCTTAATGGTTGTTTCTTCATACATACATACATACATACATACATACATACATACATACATACATACATGTTCTGACCCCCTCCTCCGTCCAGTAACGAATGCTGAGACAAGCTTAACTGGAATGTACTTTAATTAGCAAAACACCATAACCTCTGTGGCTGAAAGCCAAGCATAACAAACAGATAAGGACCTTGGCAGCAATCAGACAAACTCAGGCAGCAATAAACACAGATAAGGCTTGGCAGCAATCCAGCCTGCCAAGCTCACAGTACTGTCCTCCGACATTCACTTCTGTGTTGACTTCTACAAAGAGGGCCGTGTGCACAAGTAGCTTTTATAGTCCGGAGAGGAGCTAATGACCACCAGCTGAGTACAATCACCTCCTGTAATTGCGTAATTGTTCCTAGTAGCTCTTCGATGGCGTGCATCCAGGAACAACTCACTGCTGGCTTCTGGATCACTCTCCCTTGTCTCCTCCCCACTGGTCCAAGGCTCAGGCGCAACCTGGTGGCCAACCAGTCTCTCTGAGCCCTGCTCAGAGTCGGAACCCTGTCCAGGGTCCTCCACATCCTCCAGAGCCAACTCATAGGGCCCCTCGCTGTCGGAGTCTGGTGGCAGCTCCAACGGGTCCTGCTGGGCCACAACACACACACACACATACATACATACATACATACATACATACATGAATACATACATTCACACACAGACACACACAGACACAAACCCACACATACAGAGTCTAATTCCCAGTCTTTTACAAAGCTGTTTTCCTTTTAATGTGTGACTTACTGTCAAGATGTAGGTATTATTATATTATTTATGTATTTTTATTTATGAATAAAATATATAATACATGCCCCTAGAAGGGACTTACAATCCAGTTCTAAAGTTCTGATCCGCTCACAGTCACGTGACTGCATTTCAGGCACTTGACAACTAGCCCACATTACACCTTTTTATAGCTTCCTATAAATGGTGATATGACTGCAGTTTATGACATTTTTGCCCAAAAAATAGTACTTCCATTTTTGGCAAAAATATCCCATGGGAAATGAGGGGTTTGCTTAACAACTGCTGCACTTGCTTAAAAACCAACACACACACACACACATACACACACACACACACACACACACACACACACTGTAAAATTAGGTTGGTTATGTGATGATCCATTTAACCCCCATCAGGACTTACTTCATTTTTTTTTATTTGTTTATATTCCATCTTTATTATTTCTAGAAGTAACTCAAGGCACCAAACATATCCAACACATTTTCCTCCTTCATTTTTTCCACACAAATAACCCTATGAAGTAGGATGGGCTGAGCAAGAATGACTGGTCCAAGGTGATGCAACTGGCATTCATGACAAAAGCGAGACTTGAACTCACAATCTCCCACTTTCTAGCCTGGTGCCTTAACCACTACTAGACCAAAATGGCTTTAAACCAGGCAGGGTCCACTACAGTTTTAAGTTGTGGACTCTCTGTATTATATAATTCATGTGTTTGAATTACATATTTATCATTTATGTATTTTTATGACTTTTTGTGCAGATTATTTATGTAGTTTTATTCATTAGATTGACGTTCTGCCCCCCCCCCTCCACCCGGTAATGAACGCAGACACAGGCTTAGCTGTTTGCCACTCTTTATTCACAGCAATTATAATCTTATTGGCTGAAAGCCCAAACACGACTCACTGGCAAGACATTGGAAGCAACCCAGACCCCAACAGACACGGGAACACAAGGCAGACCAGACAAGGAGTTCTCCAGATTACTACGAACGGTTGTGTCCTGCAAAAGGACTCCTCCCAAAGTCTCTTCTTTTATACTCTCTTGGGAGGGGCCAAGCCACAACCACCTGGGCTTGATTATCTCTCATGAGTCTGTCTCTGTAACTGCTGCCTTCGTTTCTCCGCCCTTCTTTGCCTGGTGACAAACTCCCTTTGATCTTTCCCACTGCTCCATGCCTCAGACGCCTCCAGGTGGCCAACCAGACTCTCTGGTTCCTTCTCTGAGTCTGAACCCTGCCCAGGATCCTCCACATCTTCCATAGCAGACTCAAAGGGGTCCTCGCTATCGAAGTCCATCGGCAGCTCCAATGGCTCTTGCTGAGCCACAACAGATTGATATCCCATTTTATGACTTCTATAAGGACCCAAGGCCACTTTCAAGATTTGAAAAATAACATTTAAATCAATAAAGTTACAATACAATTTTCAGTGAAAAGTGGTGGAGAATGCTATTCAGAAAAATACATTTTTCTAAATAAAGGGAAGACTGAGGCCTGGGAGCTATGAGGAGAAAGCTCTCTCCTACATGTAGATTCTCAAACAGTGGGACACCTTCCAAGGTGTCTCTTTTGCTTCAAATGACTGAACAGGTTAATAGTGGCAGAAGCAACCCCTCAGGGAGACATGCCATCAGAGATGGGATCACATTCTGTGAAGGAACACCTCAAAACGATAAAGGCTATTCTTAAACACCTTGGCATTCTGTAAAACACCTGAGGGTTTTTGCAATATTAAAAAATGTTGAAATGTGTGGGCTAGTGAAGGGCATTAAATAGCCAGTTTGGAGGAGAAGGATGTACGTCAACCATTGAATTCTTCTTTCTTTTAGCAAGCACATTTTATTCTCCACTGGTTGTGAGCTGTCCTTATTTGTCTTTATAAATTGGCATGTTAAAACAATTTTCTCTCTTTGTGGTCATGGCAAATGGTTGCTGAGTTTGTTGTTTGTTTGATTGCTTTGATAGAGAGGAAGGCATGAAAATTTTCCAGCCATTTATTTATTTGGCATATCATACATAGATAGCAATATATGTTGACATTTCACCTAGATTAGTAAAAGACAATAAAATATCAATGTTAAAAAGATCGATGTATGTTCAAATACCAATGTCTAGGCCCATGATGGCAAACCTATGGCAAGCATGCCCCAGGTGGCATATGTAGCCCTCTCTGGGTGGCACACAGGCTATTGTCCAACTCAACTATACACGTGCATGCCTTTTTTGTGGGGTCATTAATATGTTTTCCACCCATATTTTTTTAGCATAATAGAATCTAAACATTCTATTGGCAGGAAGTGGTTTTATAAACTAGGATTTATATGCTTAGAGAGTTTCATTAAAAAAAGGAAATAAATGCATGTGGGTAGGTGTATGTGTGCATGTGTGTGTGTCTGAGAGAGAGAGAGAGAGAGAGAGAGAGAGAGAGAGAGAGAGAGAGAGAGAGAGAGAGAGAGAGAGAGAGAGAGAGAGAGAGAAAGAGAGAAAGAGAGAGAGAAAGAGAGATTTGAAAATAATTTTTGAATAAAAGGACAAAACATGTTGCATTTCTTGCTAATCTAAAAGCAGGATGCAATTTGAACCAGTTAGCAGTTAGCAATAGCAGTTAGACTTATATACCGCTTCATAGGGCTTTCAGCCCTCTCTAAGAGGTTTACAGAGTCAGCATATTGTCCCCCAAAACAATCCGGGTCCTCATTTTACCCACCTCGGAAGGATGGAAGGCTGAGTCAACCCTGAGCTGGTGAGATTTGAACAGACGAACTGCAGAACTGCAGTCAGCTGAAGTAGCCTGCAGTGCTGCATTTAACCACTGCGCCACCTCGGCTCTTTTCTTGGAAGAGGCTCGGGATTTGCTTATAGAACAATTGTAAGGAAGAGCAAATGTGACAAACGGATGGGCTGGAATAACTGAGGCCAAGACTCCTGCCGCATTCACAGTGTGTTGTTCTTTTCATTACAAGCTTACACTTCCCTCTTGAATTGTTACACCCAGTGTGAGTCCCTCTCTGTCATGAAGCTTTTCTAAATCACACAAGGTCAGTCATCCCACCCCCCCAGACTAACCTTCCTCCATTGAATTATAATATAAGTAAAAGAGCACATGAGCTTATATTTTTTTTTTACTTTGCGAGTTTTTTTAAAAAAGCATGCAAGATATAGATACAGAAAAAAATTACTCTCCTATTTTAGTTTAATTTTTAAATTAGATTTAAATTAATTTAATTAGTCTAATTAGAATTATACCAACCTGAGACTCTATCTTTAAGGATTCCAACCTAAATAGAAATAAAAGTAATGTTTAAGAAGATAATACTATTATAGCAATAGCACTTAGACTTCATAGTGCATTACAGCCCTCTCTAATTGGTTTACAGAGTCAGCCTATTGCCCCCAACAATCTGGGTCCTCACTTTACCCATCTCGGAAGGATGGAATGCTGAGTCAACCCTGAGCCTGGTGAGATTTCAACAGACAAATTGCAGGCAGCTGGCAGGCAGCAGAAGTAGCCTGCAGTACCGCACTCTAACCACTGTGCTACCGATTATGAAGATCATTTTCCAAGATAACTAGGGTGGTGACCTTTCAGCAGAACAACACTTTCATCAAAATTTGATCACAAAAATGATCACTTTCATCAAAAAATTTTGGAGGTTATTGTGCAGTGTAATGTGACAGTGGCAATGATATTGAACCAGCATAGGTTTATCAAGAAAAATTAAAGTCCACCAACCTGATTTACGTTGGAAGATTACTCATTTTGGTTGAACCCAGAAATGTGGTCATTATAAGGTTCAAGGTTCATTTTATTTATATGCCACCCTATTCCCGGCGGGACTCAGGGCGGCCCACAAACCCAAAGGAGGGGAAGGGAAACACAAGAACTACAACAAAAAGTACAGGGAATTTAAAACAACCAACAGCCACACGATTCTAGAGGGGAAGGGAACTCATCGACCCCAGGCCTGCCGACACAGCCAGGTTTTAACAGCTTTTCGGAAGGCCTGGAGAGAGGTGAGAGTCCGAATTTCTGCGGGGAGCTCATTCCAAAGGGCTGGAGCCACCACAGAGAAGGCCCTCCCCCAGGTAGTAGCCAGATGACATTGGCTAGTAGACGGAACCCGGAGGAGGCCTAATCTGTGTGATCTAATGGGTCTTTGGGAGGTAATTGGCAGCAGGCGGTCTCTCAAGTACCATACTTGGTTTTAGCAAGTCATTTAACAAAACTTGTCATGAAATTCCAGTAAGCACAAGAGTGCAATGTGGGGTTGACTATACTACTATCAAATGTACATCAATGACATCTATGCCAAGCTGGAAAGAATAGAACTGTTGTACCACTGCACCCTATCCATGTTCGACATACTTATACATAACTTGGATGAGGGTTCAATCAGATTTGTGGATGACACATATACTGCCAAGATGGGATATAGCAAACACCTAGAAGATGATATAAATATTCAAAAGGATCTTTAACAAGCTGGAACATTCAGCAAAATCCAGCAAGATGAATTTCAACAGGGACCAATGTGGAGATCTTAGTGCTTTCTAATCTTGGTTGTTTGCTTGCAGATATTTCATTACCCAGTTGGGTAACATTGGCATGAATGAATGTAAATAGTGCTTTATTTATATCCAGTAACTTGCCCTACTACTATTGTTGAGGAGGTTGTGGTTCTTTCCTTGGTAGATGTTGCTTTCATTTTCCTTCTTATAGAAGGATAGAACAAAATTGTTCTGTGAGGCAGAAATAATGCATTAAATTACAGTGAAGTAGAACTTGACTGGCCATCAAGAAAAAAATATCCTAATGGTAAAAGTTGTTCAACCCTGGACCAGAACACCCTTCGTGCTGTAGATGCTTCAGTGAGGAAGATGGACATATGTCAGGAATACTGAAATAATTGATTTCTGCGCTAGTCAGGTAGTCAGCTAAATGTTTTCAAAGTCTTTTCCAACTGTTGCATTCCAGGATTTGAGCATGTAGACACATTTCCTTCAGCAGGAAATATGCCTAGCAGCGCTGCCCTTAACACCATGTGTATCAAATAGATCTCCCCATATAGAACCACAAAGGTTGTTGTGGATACAGCTGTAGATAGATGCAGGGGGTTCCATATTCACCAGACTTCTAACAGGGGAAGCTGAGTATTTTTAATAAATGTTGAAGAGGACTAGTGTTTATTTGTAAACAATTTATGTATAAACAACCATTTAAATTAACTGAAAAAAAATCACAGGAGTCTTCTGCCCGTCAGTGAAGTTTTATCTATTCACCTAAATCAACCTATGGCAAAAACAGATGGTAACATTTGACTGTATTTAAAGCATTTTCTCCAGTGGCATCTGGATTCCAGATGGTGGCTAGTCACCATCTGGTCTGTACTGAGTTTTCTATTATTCATAGCTTGGAAAATCTTCCTAGAGATCTGACATCTGATCTGAAATTCCAGTTCCCACTATGACCCACTGGGTGCATTCAATGTCCAGTTGAAACACATGGCAGAGTTGTAATAGTTTGAAATTATCGTGGTTTGTGTTCAGTTTCCTTTAGTTATAATGAATTCTGGAAGGGAAAAAAAAAGAATTTCATATGGGATGGTTACAAATCTGCCCAGATACAAACATGTGTTAGGTGTTAAAATGGAACAGCAATTTACCCAAATCTATTTTAGAAGCAAAAGCAGAATTCTACCTTGAGTTTTAAATAGCTTTTCTGGTTTATTTCATCCCTAAATCAAAATTCTGAACCAGTTCTGGAAAGCTTTGAAAGTTACAAGCAAGGAAAGTTAAGCCATGTATTTCCTGTAGTGTTAATTTTGGACTGTTTGATCGCTACAGAGGCATCCTAAGGAGGAACTATTAGGAGAGTTGCTGAGAGGAATTTATGAACATACAGGAAGGGATTGCTAATGGCCAGCTTCTGAGCAGAAGAATGGCTGATCAAAGCTTTTGAAGAGACAAATATGTACTCCCCCTTTTGGCCTTCAGACAATATCATTGCAAGGACTGGAGGAGGGTGAGATTTTCAGGTTTCTTTATTTATTTATATTTCATGTTTCTAGACTGCCCATCTCCCTCAAGAAGGGGCTCTATTTTTATGTATTTTATTTATATTTCATTTTTATTATATTTTTATAAATATTTCCAAGGTGGCAGACAACCTAATAGTACTTCCTTCTGTTTTTCCCTTATAACAACAACCCTGTGAAGTGAGTTGGGCTGAGAGGTTCACCAACAAATGCGCACTTGACAAAAGTGTGCCGACAAAATTGCGGTGAGAAATCTCACCGACGAATGAAAGCACGCCGACAACAGTGCGCCAACAAAAGCGCGCTCTAAACCTAACCCTAACGCTAACCCTAACCCTAACCCTAACCCAAACCCAAACCCAAACCCAAACCCAAACCCAAACCCAAACCCAAACCCAAACCCAAACCCAAACCTAAACCTAAACCTAAACCTTACATTAACCCTAATTGCTCTTCTGTCGGTGCTCTTTTGTCGGTGCGCCTTTGTGGGTGCACTGTCGACGTCGCAATTTTATAGCTGGGATTTTGTCAGTGTGCTGTTGTCAGGCACGCATTTGTTGGGTCACGGGGCTGAGAGAGTGTCACTGGCTGAAAATAAACCAGCTAGTTTTTCATGACTAAGGTGGAACTAAAATCAAAGTCTCCTGGTTTATAGCCAGGTGCCTTAACCGCTAGACCAAAAATCTCTAGATGTTATTAAAAACCTGTACTATGTATAGCCCTGGGAAAGAAACCACCTGATAAGGAGACCTTTTTCACGACAATCCAAAAGTTCTTCTACTTTTCTGCCCTTCCAAAAGTTTTTCAAAATGTTCCGCAATCTTCAAGAATAGTTTTCCTGGGAAAGGGGAAAGATGAATGTCAGAGAAGGTAGGAGAATGGACTTTTCTCATTTCTGCTAATAGAAGTAATTTTGTCTGTGGAAAGCAGAAGTGGAATTAACTCCCTGGAACTATACTGGGACTCACAGCATAGAGTAAATTCTATTCAAAAGAAGAAGGAATAAGGATAAGAGAATGCATAAGATGCATTCATTTGTTCATGTAATGCCACAATTCTCTTTTAGTCCCGAGGATCAATTGAACAAGCACTGTATAAAGGCAGGTGCTCTTCAATTCAGGTTTCACCATGGACATGCAGATGATTTAAACTGGTCATCATAAGCTTAAATCCATATTTTGAAATGTCAAGCTCATTACAAAGTTGCAGCATGAATCTAAAATGAAAACCTAGGCCGTATCATTTTGGAATCGAGAATTTTTAGTTGATTCCCACAACAGATCATGCAAGCATTAGTCATGTATATTGTGCAGCTCTGGCAATCAGAAAAAAAGTAATCAGCTAATAAAGTGATAAAAGTGTTAAATGAACATGCCAACTGAATGAGCTTAATTAAACACTTCTGCTTCCACAAATGGCAAAATGAAAATACTTCTTGGAGATTTGTTAATGGTTATTTTTGTACTTTTAGGAGCATTGAAACTAATTCACCCAGGGTTTCTTTAGAGCAGTCATACAGATAATTAGATACTGAAGCCACTAATAGATTTCATACAGGGAAATAGGGGAAGTGAGATAACTTTGATAGAAATCATAGTTTCAAAAAGGTAAAAAGTAAAAGATTAGACCTTTTCCAGCATTATTATTTCAGCACCATTTCTGCAATAATTGCTTGAAGTTTTCCATTCTTATTTATGTAAATGGACTACAAACTATGAAAATGGTGAGATGAAGAGAAAGGACTAGAACAGCATCACAGCCATCAGGCTGCTTTTTATACAGGAGCTCACGGCAGTATATAATATGCTTCCTCCCCTTATTTTTCCCAATATTCCTCTGAGGTAAATTTGGTTGAGGGAGAAAAGAAAAGAGTCATCTAAAGTGAGCTTCCATAGCTGAAGGTGGACTAGAACCAGTGTCACTCTGCTTCTAGTCCAACACCTTAACCTCTACACCACATGAATACAATTACGTTTAACTTCCTAGCACTGCAAAGTAAATGAACCCTTATGTTGATTGATCACCACAAGGATTTAAGGAGTTCTGTTCTAGGCAAAAGGCCACACATTTTTCAATCGATTGCCTGCCTGGTCCTTCATAATTTTTGCAGTGACTTCAAAAAGATGTTATGGCAGAATGATAGAATCCTGTGAAAGTGACAAACATTTGAGAGCTTATTATGGACTTTGATTATTATGATGAGCATTAGCTTATTATTTTTTTAATTATTTTATAGTGTTTGTAAAAAAAATTGTATTCATTGTTGCTTTAAAGGTCCCTTTAAATGGGTCATCTACAAAAGTAATTATTGCCTTCCTTGATTAAAAAATGTGCTTATAAGAGATGTTTGCTTTATACAATGTTGTATCTGAAGATCAAATAAACTTCATAGCATGTCTATAAGTATTTTCTGATAAACTTTGCCACTATGAGAGCTAATCAGTATACAGGCCTACATGTATGGGGAATCTTTAATATAAGAGCAATACTACAAGCAATAGCAGTGCATATTGCCCTTCCTTCCTTCCTTCCTTCCTTCCTTCCTTCCTTCCTTCCTTCCTTCCTTCCTTCTTTCCTTCCATCCATCCATCCATCCATCCATCCATCCATCCTTTAAGATAAATAAGACAGTGGATAGACATAAAGTATGAGCAGTTCAGTCTGACTATCAGCCAATATCTCACAATGTGTCAGAGTCTCTTTCTATGATCATGTTTCAATATAAAAGTTTACTACATGCTGCAAAATATCTCTAATAAAATTAGACGCTCCCTCAGAAATCTCACAGGAACTTGTTTATGGCCATCTGTTTCAGAGTGTCATACAGCCCCGTCAGAGAATTGAGAGGTTTTTTTTTTACATTCTCTTTGCCTCACGGTCAAAAGCAATGGGTCTGCTAATGGATTGTTCCTTATCTTTACCCAGTTTCTGGAAAAGTGTCTACCTTACCTCTGTTTTCCTAGCAACTCCACAGAGAAGTTTTTAACACAAGTTGTCAAATAGGAAAAGCAAAGCTCATTATTCTGGTAGCAGAATAATGCTGTTCTCTGTTGTGGCCCGGCAGGAGCCATTGGAGCTGCCACCAGACTTCGACAGCGAGGGGCCCTATAAGTTGGCCCTGGAGGATGTAGAGGACCCTGGACAGGGTTCCGACTCCAAGCAGGGTGCAGAGAGACTGGTTGGCCACCAGGTGGCCCCTGAGCCTTGGATCAGTGGGGAGGAGACAAGAGAGAGTGATCCAGAAACCACCTGTGAGTTGTTCTGGGATGCACGCCATCAAAGGGCTACTCGGCATCAAGAACAACTACGTAATTACAGGAAGTAATTAGGCTCAGCTGTTGGTCATTAAGCTCCTCTCCCAGACTATAAAAGAGACTGCTTGTGCCACGCCCTTCTTGCAGAAGTCAACGTTTGACTAAAGAGAAACAAACTTGGCAGGCTGTATTGCTGCCAGAGTTTGTTTGCATTGCTGCCAAGATTTGTCGGACTTGCTGCCAAAGTCCTTATCTGTTTGTTTATTTGGCTTTCAGCCACCGAGAGTCTGGTCTTGTTATTAAAGACGTTCCATTTTACGCTTGTCTCGGCTTTCGTTACTGGATGGAGGAGGGGGTCAGAACAGTTCTCCATGCATGAACTTGGACAAAAAATAGGGGACATAAGAGAGTATTATCTGTTCTGGAAAAGAGCAGTTTTGGCTTGAATAGTTGATGCAATGTCAGCCAATCCCATCAAATTTCTAGTATTACCAGAAACAACTATAAACAAAGTGGTGTTAAAGAAGAAATCATATTATATTACACTAGTTTATATATTCATGAAACACACAATAGCTTCAATATTTTGCAATCATTGCAAATATTATTCATCTCAGAGTAATGGATTTCTTAGTTCAGGAATATAATGAATACTTTAGATTTTGACTGCTAATTTGAAAATAAATCTTTTATCTCATATTTGGTTTCCAAAATGTGGAGTTCTTTATGCTGAGAGTAGAAAGGTAGAACTTGATGAAAATTAGGATATTTCTCATCTGGAAATTTACTATAGAGTTTAGATTTCAAAGTGGCAACTTAGCCTACCATTCCATTCCATTCTGGATCTACTTTACTTAAAGAAATGGACAGGAAGGTTATATTGTATTCACTTTGATGATTCTAAATAAAGTAGGCCATTTTGTTTCAATAACTAAATTAAAAGTCCTGAACAAAGTGTTCCTCTTCCTGGAGAATTAGAGCATTCTGATGGGCTAAAATTCAACAGGTAATTTTAAGGCCAATTTTCATGAATTATCTTGTGCTATGGATGGATATCTAAGCACTTTGTTATTCCTACATTCCAGGCATTTCCTTAGCAAAGACTTGTGTATGAGAAAAACAATTTGAGAAGGGAAGAGTGAAAGGACAAAGGAAATTCTTCCCAAATGGAAGTGTACAGAACTCATTGTTATCTCTTGCCTCAATTGTTCCCAAATTCAAAAGTGGGTACATTGTAACACTTCTTTAGGTTTACTGTATCTGGGCCAGGCAACTGCTAAATGACAGCAAAGTGATAAAGAAAATACTAATTATATGCAGACAGCAACGCCTTCCATCATTTCTCCAATATGTTCCACCTTGCTGTCTGCTTACTTACACATAATCATTCCTTCTTCTGCTGAATCTTTAAGGCAAGGCATTATTAAACAACCTCTTTGGGATTCCTTTTGATCACACATTCCTGTGCTTTCTAAAAATGGCATTGTTGCATCTAATTGTTAATACCAAGAAAGAGTTGAACAAAATGATGAAAACTCTGAAGTGAACACACCAGGGCCTTGTGCTGTCCTAATCTCTGGATCAATCTGCCTGGGTCATGAGATACGAGCGTAGAAATGATTGTGGCAGGTGGGTTCAAACAGGCAGAAAATATCTTAGATAAGACTTAATTAGCATCATGCTGGCTCCAGCGCTCCATTACCTCTTTCCAGCTCTAAGGCAGGCGAATGAGACTTTGCTGGCTTGCATTGTGAGGCAAATTCTTATCTCTTGGCAAGACACCACAGAGCAGAGATTGCTCCAATGAAGCCAAGCCTGTTTCAGATATGCTGAGACATTAGAGGTGTGATTAAGTACAATCAGACCCTTGATTTTCATCAAGTGTTGGACAGTGGAATGCATAATAAAAGTGCTAATTATCACTGATTTACTTATCACCCTGGTTTTAAGGAAGAGTGTGATTTTGTGGTACATTTCGCATCGGTTGCCAATTACCTAAAGGTCAACTCACAAAAAAATGGTTTATTGTGAGAACACTTGAACTTGAAACAGAGGCTATGTGCTCTACTCTTCCTAGTTGCGATTATTTTATTTAACATAAAGTTCATGATCACAAACCAAGGCAAACATAGAATGAAGCTGGATACCAACATGTGGCTATAATTTCTGCACATTTTGAAATATTTTACTCAGGGGCCCTAATATTTAAATTATCCACAAACTGCACTGTGCATTTTCTCATTCCTTTTGAAATATTGGGGTGGGGGTGGGGGGTGGAGAGGTGTATTTGCTTTCAGCTGCATTCTTCAATAATTTATTGGGAGAGAGGGAAGTCTAGTAAATTCAACAAAAGCCATATAAGTAATAATAACTGCTTTTCTTTTTTTTCAATTTTGATAGTGTGTTTTTTATTCTTATTAAAACAAAACCATTATTTGATAGTCACCTTAACAAAGAATAAGATGATTGTAAAAAGGCAAGAGTGTTATACACATGCTATGTGCAATGTTGGTGGAAAGGGATGAGTCTCAAAAATTAACTCCAGCTAGTCCTGAAGAAGTTAGTTTTCTTCAATATTCCTATCCACTCTCTGAAGGTAGAAGTATGAGCCATGATGTTAGCTAATTAAGTAAGGTTTGTTTGTCTGTTTTTGCTTTCTAGGTCTCCTGTTTATCCCACGACAGTTTTCTCCCTATCTAAATGCTATAAAAATGAAATGAAAATTGCACTTAAGTGGAGATTGGCAAGTCATAGGCCACAGTTTTGCTAACTGTCAGATTCCTAGGGATGAAAACTCAACTGATCCAGAAGGTAGTTTAAATCCTAATGACCATTATATCACGTGAGCCAAGACAAACTACACAATTTCTTTTCTGTTTTCACAATGAATAATGCAGTTCTCCTAATAACTAAGGGTTTGACTTAAAGAATGCTCTTCTGTAGCCTCTGAAGTTTCCTTTCCATGTCAGAATCAGAGACCTTTTGAGATTTCTGAAGCCTTTGGTTCATCTTAGATTGGTGATGGAAAGTGCCATTCTTGTTTAGAGCTTAAAATGAACTCTCCAAGGTCCTGATATGTCAGTCCTCCTTCTGCTTTATTTACATTTTGTGATTAAAGGTTTTTTAAAAAAACCCACCTTCTCTCCCTTCTTTTCTCCACCCACCCAACATTGGCCAATCTCAAAACTGTGGGTAACATTTTGATAGAAAGCATTAGGAAATTCTAGGGCTGTTAAGTAGAGTGGAAAATTGAAAAAATCACAGAAAAAAAGGTGGGGGCAAATCTCTTACATTTCCCAAAACAATATGGAATAACCATAAAGCCAAGAAGATGCCAAACTCAATCTAAAAGATGTGTTATCTTTAGTTTTGTGAATATACATTAATTTTTATTCCTTGTGGTTCTTATAACCAGGACATTAATAAATTTATAGGCGAGAACTCTGCAATGGTTGTAGATATTTTCAGGTTTTTAGGGCAAGAGTCAATCAACTATGAACCTAGTAAAAACATTTTATTAGTAATAGATGTAGTGACTCTTTTGAAAAGTACTTAGCAAATTTATGATCAATTCAAACTTTATCACAGTTCTATAAGCATTGTTATATATGTGGTTTTAAATGTTGTGGTTGTTTTACAATTTTCCTATAGAACAATGTCCATCAAAATTTCGAATAAAAACTAAGAAAATCATTAATTGTAAGCAATTGTTTTAAAAGATTTGGGCAATATTATACTACATATCAGTGGTGGATTTCAAAAATTGTTCGAACCCAGGAGGTGTGGCCTCCTTTGTGGGAGTGGCTTGCCACCCATGTGACCTCTGGGAGTGGCTTGCTGCCCATGTGACCAGATATAAAGATGTCGATGACACTTGTCAGAACCACCTTAAATTACCTCACACACAGCACTGGCATGCATAAAAATACGATGTAAACCTGTTTTTTAAAAGGCATCTTTGGTTTGCGTTAAAACAACTTCAACACATGCAATGTTCTGATTGCACCACAAACGCAGTAGTCATCCTTACCTTTCACAGAGGCACTGAGTTTTATAAATAGGAGCATGATAGTGTAGAATAATCATATCCAAGGACCAGTGGTGGATTTCAAAAAAAATTGGAACCTCTTCTGTAGGTGTGGCTTGCTTTCTGGGTCCACTGGTGGGACCTCTTCTAACCAGTTCGGTAGATTTGACGAACTGGTTCTACCGAATAGGTGCGAACTGGTAGGAACCCACCTCTGCTACATATATGGAAATAGATACAAACCCAGGTTATGCCCAAAAATAGCTTTGGTGGTCACAGTTTATAAAGTGTTTTACAGAAATGAAACAGCAGGTAGAGACAAATGGTTGACATATAAAGACTTGCTAGCACAGGAAAACTGGGAGCTTAAGCTGAACTCAAGAGGACAATAGACTTCAGAGGGATTCAGTTTTCAGTAGTTCTCATAAGCACAATTAAGAGAAGGATTAAAAAGATTAAAAAGTACAAAGATCAGACTTGTGATTGCACAAACTTTTGTTGAAATTTGAATTGGAGGAAGAGAATGTTAAAAATAAAAGGTAAAATGGCCCAAGAATTTGGGTTATAATATTCAAATGGATCAGTGAGAAAGAATGGGGTTAGAAGACATAATATTTCCATTGTCGTACAATTGAATAGATTTTTTTTTAGGATGTGTTGTTGGTATATGACAGCAAACAGACAGTCCTTGGGGGGCTGTGATGTCATCACAGGGGTTCCAAAAAGGCTTGAAGAAATGTTATGATTTAATCCTGAGGTAAGTCTTGCGGGATCTTGCCTGCTTCTAATTAATTAGCAACTTACTAGGGTTAGCTAGGAAGCCACATGGAGATGCTTTTCCCGTGGCTATAATTTGATTATTATCATTGTTACTGTTCACAGACACTTACATGAATGATATGTAATAAAACTAATGTATATCTAGCACAAGTGACCATGGGAATGTATGGGCATGGATATAGATACAGTATACATTGAGCTAAGATCAAACTGATATACAGAGAAAATGGGCATGAATGAGATATTTACTGCATATTTACCTTGAGGAAAATTTGCCCTCCACTTTCATGGAGATCAAGTGCAGAATAGCTGACTTACCATATATACCTTTTCTTCAGCTGGATTTAGAATTACCCCTTTCTAAATTGCAATTTTTAATTCTCTGTCAGAGTACCTCAAGGGAAGGATACCATACATTTAAAAAGGCATTTGAGAAACATTTTTCCTTCCTTCTCGTGAGAGTTCAAATGGAAAAATATAAATCCCACTTCTTTCAAAGGCCCAAGTAAGTATGTTTAAATTCTTCCTGTCAAATTGTTGGAATTGTAAAACTATTCAACCCTGGTAGCGTTGGCCTATTGAACATTTAAACGAGCTTTATCTAAAAGGGATTCCTTCCTAATTTAAATAAATTAGCAGATTGATTTCCCATTGTATAATATTTAAAAGCACAGTTTTTGCAAAATTCTAAAAAGTAGCCTATCTTCAAAATCACTAAATAGAGAGCTGCTCACAAGTTTTGGGGGAAATCTGTGCAAATATGAATTCTGATTTCAGTATAAATGATTTAAGCATTTGCTTAGTGTTCCTCTGAAATTATGATAACTTAAATTTGGTTGTATTGTGCCCCTTTGTTCAGATCTTGTACATATATCACTTTTGACTGCTGCCATTAATCAAAATCTTCTACAAAAGATTTGAGTTTGTACACCACTAAAATAACATTTTTGAACCATAATTTGTCCTTAAAACTGGACAACAAACAGATAATTCAGCTGTGTTTCAAATGGACCATGATTAGATTCATTCATTTTTGAAGGACAGTCACTTGGATATAAATCATAAGGTATGTCATAAGAAGGTTGCTAGATGGATGAGATTCCATCACCAAAATGTTACACTTCAGAGGATATGTCTAACAGTCTAAACTCTAAAGTATGAGAACATCAAAGCTTAAAAAAAAAAAAGCCAAGCAACTTGCTTCACACCCAGGAAATTGTAATAATGAAACTAGTAAGTTTCTTCCATGACCTTTTTTTTTTCTGCCCTGTCCCATGAGATTGCCCTCATCTCATCCTCAAACCATGCCTGTGGCAACTAGAAAACATCCTTACCTGTTCTAGTATTGAAGTACTGTTTGCCCCCCTTCTGCTTGCAAAAATCATGGTAGTTTTACCACCGGTACAGTCTAATACATTTCACATCTACTAAGTTACTCATACTTAGAGAATGAAATCAGGATACATTAAACACTTTTCACTGGTTTGGGCACCCTCCCACCTACTCTAGGCTATAAGCATTGAATTTCATACTGGTTTCAATAGGGGAAATTCATTTTTTTCCCCTTCAAATCAGATTCTCTCCTTGAATCTAATTGGTCCGAAATCTGATTCCTGACTGGAAACTAGGACTGATCCAAATCGCTGGCTCTGCAGGTAATAGAGAAAGTCTCTTGACCATTTTATAGCACCCACATACCTATAGGATATTTTTCAGGCTGCTCTTGAAGATTACTTTAATCACTCTTCCATAAAAATGCTAAACCCATATTCAAATACAGCCTAAAGAGGTGACAGATGTGAAGATAGTGTGGTAGTTGATAGCATGATAATTCTCTCTCTCTCTCTCTTTCTCTCTCTCTCTTATACACACACACACATATACAGACACGTCAAAGTATTGTTTGGCTTCTCATCTAAGAAGCTTCTTCAGCTCTGACTGGTGGGGACCATGCAGTAAGAGCTGAAGAAGCTTCTTGCATAAGAAGCAAAATGTCTTCAAAGAAACACCTGAAATTCCAATTGCCTCTTGGGGAAAAAAGCACCTTTGGGATAATCTTGACCTGGATGACTGAGACTCTCCATAGATATTTAAACTCATGGAGTTTAAGTTGCAAAATTCATACCTGGAACTCCCAATTCAAAGCTCTATAGTGTGGAGTAACTATACCAGTGGTGAGATTTAGTCAGTTTGCACCTATTCGGGAGAACCCATTGTTAATTTTATAAGCAGTTTAGAGAACCGGTGGTTGGGAGAAATCTCCTTTTGTTTTCTTCCAGTTTACAGGGCTAATTCTGTAAGGAAGGCAGGAAGGAAACATTCTGGTGTTGTTTCTAGCCTAATCTTTATTGCCCTGCTTAAAGAAACTGTCTCTCCAGTTAATCCTCATTACATTGTAAAAGCTAACGCAAAGCGCCCATTGACATGAGTGACTTTGAGTTGGCCACACCCACCCAGTCACATGACCACCAAGCCCCACCTACCCAGGTGGTCATTAGAGCAGAGAACCGGTTGTTAAATTATTTGAATCCCACCACTGAACTATACTATAACCAATTCATCAGTCAGCTAGGATTCATTTGTCCTGCTAGAGAACAAATAGATTACAGGTGAATTTGAATTGTCTCTGGGATACTATGGAAGATCAGATACAAATCTTGTTAGTCTAAATAAACTTGATTTATATAAAGAGGGAGACCTTATTAGAGGCTTAGTCTATCAAAAGAAGCATGCTATGAGAAAATGTTCTTAGTTGGATTATTCAAATAATAAGATTAGTAATAATCATTTCAAGATGACAGCAGCATAATTCCAGGGTTGATACAGTCACTCTTTGATCACTGTTTTCTTTCATTGTGATTCTATCAAGTTAGTTCTGGCCATTCTTAGTGGGGAGTTCTAATGGGATACCTACAACATTCAACCCTGAATCAACATGTATTTCTGTGCAAAATTAATCTAGTTGAGTCATGGTTTTGTAGCTGACAAGGACTGATGCCAAAGATGAAGGATTTTTGAGCAACACAAAAAATGTGTAACATATGGTAGAAAGAAAATTAAATGTTCTGGTCTAATGAGTCACACCTTCTGAAGATGTGGCATTTTCTTTATTGACAGGATTCCTCGAAGATTGCTATGGATTACTTTTTTAACTGTTGCAATGTTCAATGAAAATAAAATTGAAAGAAAGCTCTTACTTTTATGGTGATATCCCAAAGAAGTCAAACAATATATGCTGCATACATATGAACAAATGGCGTAGTTTGAGCATTCTATTGATTGTATTACAGTTGGACCTTGTTAATAGTATGGATAACATTCCATCGTGTAACTACAGAGAATGAACCATAGAGAATAAATCAAAGAGAATGAGTAATTTACACCATAAGATTGATTGATTCTCTTGATTTGTTGTTACAAAGGAGCAGGTGATGGTGCTTACCTGGTCATGCTTTGCAGATCGGTCCTTCTAAGATTGCAAAGCTCCATTCAGTTGATTTTTTTTATTTGATTGATGCCTTCATGCCCATGGGGGAATCAGGTTCATGCACTTATCTCCCAAGATTCTCCTTAGCTGGGATCCTGGATCTCAGACAGCTTCACCTCTCCTACACAAGTTATATCCTTCAGCATAGCTTTCTTTTGTGTCCTGTCCATAGGGGAGAAAGTATTGTGAGGAAAAAGATGACCAAGGAAAATGAAAGCACTCACACTTTTTTATGCATGCACAAAATGCCAGACAGATGGGAATCATATATTCCAAGCTACTGATAACCAAATTGTGTAAAATGTATAAACATAAACAATGTTTTGTTTATGTTTAAACATCTGAGATATGAGAAACCATGGATAAGAGACTTATAAGAAGGCTTATCTATATCTGAATCTGCGTGAAGACCTTAAAACCTTTTGAACAACTCACAAAACTTCCTTTAGGTATTTATAGGTATTTATTGGGATTTATAGGCCGCCCTTTTCCCTGAGGGGACTCAGGGCGGCTTACATTCGTAGGGAAAGGGGAAGTGCAATATAACACAAAAACAGTATGTGACTAAAATAAACAGTAAAAACACAACTTTCATTCAGCATTCAACACTCGGGCGGGGTGAATTAGAAACTTATCCCCAGGCCTGGCGGGATAGCTAGGTCTTGAGGGCTGTGCGGAAGGTCTGGACGGTGGTGAGGGTGCGAATCTCAACGGGGAGGTCGTTCCACAGGGTCGGAGCTGCTACTGAAAACTAAGCAGAAGGAGTCTGCTTCAAAACTGATTCAGAAGAGATGCTATACAGTGTATATCAACCCAAAGGCATCTTTTCTGAACCCATGGAAGGTCTGCAATGATTCAACATTACATAGGAATTATTTCTTTGGCATTTTAAAAACCCAACACTTATGTCCACTTTAGAATGACACTTCAAAATGCAGTACGTTGCACCAATGTTATAAAAACTCACTATAGTGACATTGATTTTGTTTCAAAAGATAGAATATCTACTACTAATTTTGGATTTAAAATGGAAGAGGCAGCTGCAGCTGCAATATGCATTGCTCAAAATTGTAAGCCTTGGACAAATCATCCTTATTACATTATAGGTACAAATACGGTTTTCAAGCACCTGAAGTTGATAGTCTAGCACAGAGAAGAGGTTTCTTCACTTCTAGACATAAATCACTGTTCACTGAAATTGCTCTACTTCCAATGGTACTCTTCCTAAATTGAATGTTAGTAAATCTCACAGAATTGACTCAATCAGATGGATGGGGTGACTTTCTAGATGGTTTCTGTCTTCTGAAGGTATGAAGTCACTTGGGCCTAGCTGCTTATTCATTCTGAGTTTGCCATTAATAAAGAACAGGAACAACCTAAAAGCTGGCTGTATGACAAGTTTGTATAGTTCAACAGTTTACAATGCAGAGCCATACATGCTTCCACAAGAGTAAATCCTTAGAATTTTACCTTCTGGTTCCAATAGAGCCATCCAAATAGTTGGAAGGAAAACCCAACTGTTCTGTATCTTTGAATATAAAGGGAAGACTATCCTCACTCTCTTACCCACTCACCCACCTTTCCTTCCTTCCTTCCTTCCTTCCTTCCTTCCTTCCTTCCTTCCTTCCTTCCTTCCTTCCCACCTTTCTTTCTTCTTTTGCTAGTCAAAAGAATGCAATATACAGGTTTCATTGTCATAGTCATTTCTCCAATAATTCAACAAACTCATATTGAATTCCATCATTGTAGTACGTACCCATTCTCTGTTCTGTTCTGCACTGAGAACACATGAATTAAATTTGAATAATGTTGGTTAGTGTCTGGCATTAAATGTATGATTTAATGATGGATTTGCTGAAGAATAATCACAGCAGTATTATTCCTTGTTAGAAAGGCTTCTTTGGCATCAAAGGATAGCATTTGGAAGGAGGGGTCAGTCTACACCAGTTTCAGAGTAAGAAGCCAATGAAAAATGAAGCAAGATGGGTAAGGGCTAAGGTATATTGGCTAATGTATTTCAATGACACCAGATAGATCCTGTTTCTATTTCATCTGAGTAGAAACTTGGTGACTTCAGCCCAATATACCTCACACGTTTGTTGCAAAGAAATATAGGAGGAGTTCCTGAACAAAGATGGGATATCAATGCAGGAAAGGAGCACATAAGCAATAAAAATATCCAGACCTTATTTCATGCACCTTAAAGTTGTTGTTTCTTTAAGAGCCATGTCATGAGTCAATTCCTTGCTCCTGGGTTGTGGTGGAAGCAAGGATTGCAAGAATGGCTGGGAAAATGTCATGAAACATTAAAAATGAAAATGACATGCTAGCAGCCAAGCAGCACAGGCACAGCCAGTAGCCCTGCATCAACCATTACTTCCCCAAATTTTATTCTCTCAGGAGATATGGGTCCTGAATTTTGGATACCTTCTTTAAGTTAGACCATTTGAGCTACTTTGATTCAAACATTCTTGCCCTAAGGCGCACCATTTTGCCCAGGTAAAGGGCACAACAAGAATTTTAGTGATGACGATATAGATGATAGATAGATAGATAGATAGATAGATAGATAGATAGATAGATAGATAGATAGATGATAGATAGATGATAGATCGATATAGATAGATAGATAGATAGATAGATAGATAGATAGATAGATAGATAGATAGATAGATAGATAGATAGATGATAGATAGACAGATGATAGATAGATGATAGATAGATAGATAGATAGATAGATAGATAGATAGATAGATAGATGATAGATCGATAGATAGATAGATCGATAGATAGATCGATAGATAGATCAATAGATAGATAGATGATAGATAGATAGATAGATGATAGATAGATAGATAGATAGATAGATAGATAGATGATAGATAGATAGATAGATAGATAGATAGATAGATAGATGATAGATAGATAGATAGATAGATAGATAGATAGATAGATAGATAGATAGATAGATAGATAGATAGATAGATGATAGATCGAGATAGATAGATAGATAGATAGATAGATAGATAGATAGATAGATAGATAGATAGATAGATAGATAGATAGATAGATGATAGATGATAGATGATAGATGATAGATGATAGATGATAGATGATAGATAGATGATAGATGATAGATAGATGATAGATAGATGATAGATAGATAGATAGATAGATAGATAGATAGATGATAGATAGATAGATAGATAGATAGATAGATAGATAGATAGATAGATAAAGATAGATGATAGACAGATAGATAATAGAAACAAAAACTCACACAAATACACATATACACATACACTTGGCCTGCTCTCTTTCAAAAGTATGAGTGCATACATCACATCTGTTGTTGGGACTTCTTTACCAACCTATTTTGGGTTGTGGGTAAAAGGTTTGTGAAATTTCTAAACAAGTGGAATGTTCATAAAGACTCTAAGAATATAGTATATACAGAAAGTCTTTTCTAGAGCTTTTAAAGTCTGAATCATTATGATATTATTCATTTGTAGAATATAATATGCTTTCTTCCAATGCAATAGCACACATCTCTTCTTCCTAAACTTGCATAGGAAGAGAAAGGTCATTGTGGTAGAAAAATGTTGATTCTACAGAACCTTATTGAACTGCTATGTATTAGCATAACCAAATATTCCAATTGGTCCTATTTTTTGAGATTAGTAGCAATAAAAACTGTAGGTGTTCAGCCTCCAGTGTGGAAAATGGGCAGCAACACAATATCCAAGGTCTCAGAAGGATTTAGATTTAGATTACACAAAACATCTGCTCTCTGAATGTGGACTATATGAATGTGCCCAGGAGGCAATTTTAACTAAGTTGCATTCACAACACACTGACTTCCTGTAGTAGTGAAGATTAGGGATGGAAGAGACATTAATTCAGTTCAAATCTGAATCAAAATAAGTGGAATGTAAATTTATTTAATTTCACATTGCCAACTTAATCCATGTGCCAAAACAGAGCTATCTTCAGCATTTGAACTTCTCTGAATTTTCATTGCAGTCTGCCTACCAACAATAGTTTATGTTTGGGACAAATTTGCACAACAATGCATATATTCATGGAGATAATGTACTATAAAGCATTAAATGAGAAAATGTTGCTTATTTTGTCTAACAGGCTCATTTTTTTTTTGCAAAAACAGACATTTGGAGATGTCTACACTTATTTATTTGTTTATTAACCTTCTATGCCACCCATGTCACCAAGACAATAAAAATATACGCACATTTTAGCGCACATTCTGTTTAAAAGTCATGGAAATTACATAATGGCAGAGGAATTAAGATGAACTGAAGATATGATTGGAAAAAATCTAAGAAATGATGAGAATAAAACATATGAATTACCAGGAGCACTGTAACGATGTATTATGCCATATGGTCTACTTAATCAAGTTGTGGCCTATTTAATTCTAGTTATTGCTTCCTCTCTTTCCTTCCCTCTGCAATTACTATTTTTCTGCATATTTATACATTTGGCACTGTATTAAATGCATTCAGCAGAACTGTGATGAATGAAGAGGTAAGATCTGTAGGAAAGGCCATCTGCTTGCCTAAGGCAGCCTGGGAGAAAGAACACTTGCTGCATTGTTGCTGATAAAATGGCTGCTTGTAGCTGGGACTCAACTGTATTTTAATATAACAAAATAAATAGTTTAATTAACTTCTGAAGACATTGTATCTATCCCGCCAATAGGAACTTCAGCCTGAATTTGTATTTCAGCTCTGATGTTATAGTTTATAAACACAGAGATCTTCAAGGATATTTTCCACATGCTTCTCTTTTGGGGTAAGTAATACTATGCAGTATCGAAAGAATTTAAGAAACTGTAAGGCAAAGAAATTAAAAGCATGAGAAACAAAGAATGTTTGAGATATTGCTTTTAGTTGTTTAATCTTTGGAAGACTTCCTTCATCTTCCCCACTACTACCCACTGATGACTGCTCTTAAAATGTCTCCATCTGTTTCCCATCCTTTGTAAACATTCTACTAAAATAACTAAATTCAACTTATCTTTCCAGTTTTACACCATTTCATGTATAACATGCTGATTATCATCAATAAAGTCTTTCATGGCATAGGCCTGGTTGTATGAGAGTTCTTTTTTGAAAGAGCCATATTGGTATAGTAGTTAAAACATCAAGCTATAAACCAGGACACCGTGAATTCTACTCCTGCCTTAGGCACTAAACTAACTGGTGAACATGGGCCATTCATTCTCTCTCAGCCCTAGGAAAAAGACAAGGATAAGCCACTTGCAAAATCTTGCTAAGAAAATTGCAGGGACTTGACTAGGTAGTTGCCTAGATTCAACATTGACTAAAAGGAAGGAAGGAAGGAAGGAAGGAAGGAAGGAAGGAAGGAAGGAAGGAAGGGGAGGGGAAGGAGGAGGAAAGGGAAGGAAGGAAGGTAGGAAGATAGGAAGGAAGGAAGGGGAGGGGATGAGGAGGAGGAAAGGGAAGGAAGGAAGGAAGGAAGGAAGGAAGGAAGGAAGGAAGGAAGGAAGGAAGGAAGGAAGGAAGGACAACTGTTTCTGCCTATCTGATCTGATCAAACAAAATAGGTGCATTGCAGATCCCATAAATTAAGAAGTGTCCTGCATTTCAACCTACATACACAAATTCACATCTCTGCTCAATATACCTCTATCTATCACCTCACTGATTCCTTATACTTTTATTTAAAAATACATTAAACAACCAAGGGACATCATACATCCTTGACTTGCTTCTTGTTTAGTGTTGCTCAGCACTCCATTTTTTCTTAATAATGTTCTATCTCTATCATCTACTGCTCTTCTCTAATTCAGCAACCACCCTACACATTCACAGATCATTCCATAATTCAACCCCATTCACTTTCTTTAAATCTTTCTTTAAATCAATAAACACATAATAAGCTTTCTTTCTTGCACACCTACCTTTCTCAGGGCCTGCTGAAGAGCAAATATCTAATCTTTATACCCCTGAAGAACGTGGCTCTTTCAGAATTTTTCTCATTGTTATTTTTCATATTGAGAAAATGGCTCCAGATTCCACCAAACACATTCCTAAGCATATTCAACTCCCTTGTAATTTTTGCATTCAGTTTTGTCAGTTTTGCTTTTGTATAGGGAATAATAATTACACTCCTCCATTCATCAGGAATAATAGCCGTCTTCATATATATGCTAAATTTGTTGCATGATACTTCACAGACATACTAGATCCATATTTTAGTAATTTTCTTATAACCATCTATACCTTCAATCATAACTATATTTCAATGTTCTCATGATATTTATTTCTCCCTTTTAAATCCCCTTTTTTCTTAGAGACTTAAGTTATGCAATTTGCTACCGTAATATATCATTATTACCATATAAAACCTCTAAAATACTCCTGCCACTATTCCCTCACTTCAATTTTTTTCTCAAATATTTTCATTATTTATAGTCACACTTCCATTCATTCTGCTAGAAGCTCTTTAACCATCTTCATTCCACTTCAAACTGTTTCTTTTTTTAAAGAAAATCCATCAAAATCACTATATTTTGGCTGCTACTTGCAATCTTAATAAATCTTGCTTTCTTCGACTACATTCTTTGCAATTATCCTTTTTAGTGAATATATTATTGTATGGTAGCTCTTCCCTTACCTGCATTTCATCTCTCCCCCCTCTTTCAGGTTACCAATTCATAAAAATCCTTTTTCCTATTTTGTATTAATGTAATTCTTCACATTTTTGAAAGGCTTTGTTACATAATTCTTCTCATTCTGTTTCAAATTGATTTGACATCCTTTTTTTTTCTTAAGTCCACTGTCCATATACCTTGATGGTGTCTAAACATCTTCTAATATTTGACTTCAAAACTTATGCCTTCTTGCAAACTTTTTTATTTTTATTTTGTTTCTTTTATTCTTTCCTTTTCTTCCATGTCCACTTTCCCCCTCAAATCCACTTTGTTCACTATCAAAAAAATTAGAATTTGCTACTATTCTTGTATCCCAAACTCATTCTTTCAGTCTTCCAGCATAAAGGATAACATCAAGCTTTTAATATTTATTTATTGTGTGGCAAAGGATTGACATGCTTAACAAATTTAATGACAAATATATAAAACATGTACTTGAAGGAAATAAAACTTTTTCTAAGGAAGTATTTTCCAAATAATCATCCTTCTCATTCATTCTTGGGTTTTTGCATAGTTCAATCATTTTTACTGTATGTACACTTTAGTCTCATTCCCATCCATTCACGTTACCAAATATTCTTTCTCCCCTCCCTGAGGTTGCATTCATTCAGAATGTTGCACAATTTCCCCCTCCCTAAAGCTGGTTCTTCTATTATCACAATCCAATGGAGTAAAACACACAAATCTCACATATCTATGGATCCCTACTTTGATATCATCCCCCACGACTTAGATTACACTGATTCATACTATCTGAAATATATTTTAGTCAGTGGTGTGATTCAAAAAAAATTATTACAAGTTCTGTGGGCGTAGCATGGTGGATTTGGTGTTGCTTTGTGGGTATTGTTTTGTGGGCATGGCAGGGGAAGGATACTGCAAAATCCTCAATCCCTCCCCACTCCTGGGGGAAGGTTACTGCAAAATCCCCATTCCCTCTCCATCCCACTAACCTCCTTTCCAACTCCATTCTCCTGTTCAGGGCAACAAAAGAAGATCGGCTGGGAGGTAGTGGGGGCGTGGCCAGCCTATTTGCGGGTTCTCCAAACTGCTCAAAATTTCTGCTACCAGTTCTCCAGAATCTGTCAGAACTTGCTGAATACCAGCTCTAATTTTAGTCCTTTATTTATAATTAAACCTACATTATCACTTTCCTGAATGTTTTCATCAGTTCGATCCACAAGCTCAAACCATCTCTATTAAGATCTAGCATGCCTTTCCTTTCTTGTAATTTCATTGATATATCTAATTTTCTTTTTCTCTTTTAATAAATGAATTTTCATTTTTTTAAAAAATTCAAAATATTTATCATTACTTCTTTTTAGCAAACTTGCAATGTATCGAAGTAATCACCAAACGGGGCCCTGGAACCTCTGCTGTTCATCAATACTTCACTCAAAGCTTTCATAAAGCTGAAATCATTATCAGTCTTAGTCATACCCCTGCCACATGAAGCATTTCCTGCTAATAATAAGACATATTACTCATCAGTTAGGTACATGTTAGTCAATATGCCATAAGGATAGCTAAAACCCAGTTTTATCCAAAGCATACTTATATTATTCTATGCAAGTTAGAATGTCTAATTTTGTTATTTTTTTTCTAATATGCAGATAATTCTTTCCTTAATCAATCCATGCAGTCACTGATGTTCTCAAGATGCAATAAGGTATATGTATATCATGTAATACATTCAAAAATTGCTTTGATTTAATAGATACTGTGAATACACCTGATCATTTCTGGAAAGCTGTAGGACAGTGGTGGGATGCCAATTTTTTAAATATTGGTTTGGGTGTTCTCCCCCATGCACGACTGTCTGGGCAGTATGGGCAGGTAGGCAGAGCCTACCACCACTGCTACAGAGGTGGATTCCTACGAGTTCGCACCTATTTGGTAGAACCGGTTCGTCAAATCTACCGAACCGATTAGAAGAGGTTCCACCAGTGGACCCAGAAAGCAGGCCACACCTACAGAAGAGGTTCCAAAAAATTTTGAAACCCACCACTGGTCCTTGGATATGATTATTCTACACTAGCATGCTCATATTTATAAAACTCAGGGCCTCTGTGACAGGTAAGGATGACTACTGCGTTTGTGGTGCAATCAGAACATTGCGTGTGTTGAAGTTGTTGTAACGCAAACCAAAGATGCCTTTTAAAAAACAAGTTTACATCATATTCTTATGCATGCCAGTGCTGTGTGTCAGGTAATTTAAGGTTGTTCTGACAAGTGTCGTCGGCATCTTCATATCCGATCAAGCCACTCCCATCCGGTCATATGGGCAGCAAGCCACTCCAACAAAGGAGGCCACACCCACAGAGTAGGTTCGAACACCAAACCCACCACTGCACCACTACTACCGGTTTGCCCGATCCAGCCAAACCAGCAGCAACCCTCCTCTGGTGTAGGATCAGCCAAGTACTCTTCAAATCATTTTTCTGGAAACAAGCTAATAATTACTATATATGCGAAGGCAATTTCCTCTGCTAGCATCCTTAGCTATGTGGACAAATATATCTCAAAAGTTCCATAATTTATAACTAGCAAGAACATCTCAGGCAGTCTAAACCTAGTTCTTTCCTTTATCATAGGCATTCAGATATTACTTTGCTCCATTCAATTTTCTGTAGTTTTTTTTTTTTTTTACCAAACTAGGGGGAAGGAGGGGTGGTGGAGAAAGGGTGGAGACGAGTGACATCTATTGTCCCTAAAATATGTTTGGTAAATGGTTCTCATTAACATATCAGTTTTGTATGTAAATACCCAAGCATTCATTTGTCGGTGTCCAATTTTCTCCAATGTATCTTTTAATGCCGTTTTCAAAGTAAGAGATATTTCCAGACATTAGCAGAAAACATGAATTATGTGTCTGTTCATCCTTAATGGATTCCACTCTGCCAAATAACACCATTTTATCTGAAAAGAAATACACCATGGTTTTCTTTTACCTTTCTAGAGCCTTAAGGGCCAATAGCCATCCCTGTTGGAAATTGCATGAGCTCTAGCCAAATATAAATAGGAGACCCCCAAGTTGGGGAGTTTCTCTTAAAAGCAACAACAATTATTTCAAACTGTTATGAAAACAGAACTGGCAAACCTTTATCGAATTGATAACTTGAATTGCTTTTCATGAACAACAATAAAAAAAAAAGATTGACAGCATGATTCTGGTTTCTAGGAGCATGTGAATAGCTTATTGTTTATATTAACTAGAATGCCCCCCCCCCAAAAAAAGACACAGATTCTGCACAGATTAGCTAGTAACGAATATTCTGGGTACTTCTTTCCGTTATAGACAAAGGCAGGCAAACAATTTAATTATTTGGGGGAAAGAATTTAGGTCTTCAGTTTTTAGACTGCAGAGCTCTCTAAACTCTCAAGCTGCTGAAAAATAACATTCCTTTTTCTTGATTAGTCACTGGATTTTCAGTAGGAATGTCACTTCATTTCACTACATTTGAAGGAAATGGGCCAGTTACATACAAGTCTATCTACTGCTATTACTGTAACTACTACAGTGGTGGGTTCTGGATCCCGTTGCAACAAGTATAGTGCAATAGGGCCGGGAGTCCACCACATGCATACTTACTGCCTGTGATGCTCCACAACGCCTCCGTGACACTCCGCGACACCTCCGTGATGCCTCCGTGATGCTCCAGCTGCCCGGCGGAGTGTCGCACAGGTGCTGTACGCTCCGTGTGCGTAAGCCCCGAAAACCTCAAATACTGGTAAGGAGCGTGGGCGGGCAGGTGGGAACCAGTACCTGGTGCTCCCAGCAGGCATCGGTACACCCGAACCGGAGCATACTGGTCGTAACCCACCACCGAACTACTAGTAGTAGCAAAAACAACCACAAGATCAACAACAGTAGATCATTGGATTATCTGCAAGAAATTCCATTGGCCTGCAAGCAAGAATTGGAGGACCACTTTATAGATCAAGCACAACACTCCAGATAAGAATGACAAAAATAGTTGTGGATAGTTAGACAGTGCAATATATGGGAGAGCATAACAGGAAAAAAAAAAGAACTGGAGAAAATCACAAATACAAAGACCTGCAAATAAAAGTAGAATATTTGTGGCAAAAGATTGCACCAATAGTAATAGGTACAGATGTTTTAAACCATATGAAACGATGACATCTGCCTAACCCAAATCTGAAGTCCTTGGGAAGGACTTCATAGGTGAGTAAAAATGCCAAATTCAGTCCAAACATCTGGCTGATTGTATCATAATAACCATAATAACCCACAATATTTAAGATTTTTAGATGTATCTATTACAGTGTCTGTCAATTCTCCAGGCTCAATCAGATTTTTTAAAAATCATGTAGAAAACTGTGTTGGTTTATGTTTTAAAAATCATCTTTATAACCAGACAGTAGGTCATCCAGTTGAATAGCCAAACTTAATGCAAAAATAACTTTTTTTCCCCAGGAAATGTGCAACTCAAACTTTTCTTCCAGTAAAACAATGTTAAATAGAAGATATCTTTGAAGAGAAAAGGTAACTCCATTTCAGATGATTATCTACCATACACATGTCATTCACAGGGACAGGACTGAGCATTTTGTTGCTTGAGAAAAGAGAATTGGAAGACTATTTATACTATTACACCTACCTAACATTTAATATATCTATTGGGGAGTTTCCCCCCTTTTTTTTCTAAAGTATGTGGTAAAAACTTTGCAGTCAAATTCTGGCAATGGAATCTTAAGTAATTCAATGGTGACAAAAATGATGAAGTGGAACCAGATAATTCTTGAGAGTCAAGGGTTTATTGGCTTCCAGATTAACATATAACCACAGGCCTGTGCTCATAGTGACTGCAACAGTACAAGGTGTTTGGAACATTCCTATTTTTAGAAATGCACTGTTCCGGTTGCGAATAGCTTTTATTTTCCCGCCAATAAGAGCGTATGCAGCATCACGCTTGTGAGAGTTATTTGGTGTTTTCTGTAGTGGCATTTGAATTTGAGTTGTGGTCAGTTTGACCATAGATCTTTGTTAACGTATATATTTTTATAATGTTGGGGCCATGTTTTCTGCTAAAAAGAGTGTGATTTTGGGATCCAAATTTCAAAGAAACTGTTCTAACATGGTATGAAGAAGCAGAGAGTGATCTGAGTGAAGTGGAATTGGATTGGAACGAAAATTTTGTAATGGATAATGAGGAACCCACTGCCGCCACCGATTCTGACATCAGCGATGATGAAGCTCCTGATGAAATTGATGATCAGGTACAATCTACATCTTGCAATAATTTATATGGCAAGAACAAATTCAAATGATCCTCTGCACCTTTTGGAAGCAACAGATCCAGAACCACTAGTCACAATATTGTAGTGCAATTCCCTGGACTATGGCCAGCATCTAGAGTGATCATTATGACCTCATGTCTGTAATATTGTAGCCATAATAGTCAGTGACATGCGGTGAGGTTTATGGCTGATGAGGCAGCAATTTTTTTAGACTTGTGGACTTCAACTCCCAGAATTCCACAGCCAGGCATGCTCAGTTTCGATTTAAAGCGACAGCATTTGTTTTTCTCCTTTGCTAAATAAGTTTCCTTCTTTCTTTTTCTTTTTCTTCTCCCTTGCACCAGGAGGATGAAGTTTGAATTCCTCCCCCTCCCTCCAACCCACATGTACCTTTTCCAGCTGTTTCAGAGAGGATTTCAACTCTGCTCTTGCCTGCCATCATGAAAAGAAAAAAAAATGTAAAAGGAAAAAGGCAAGAGCTGAGATCAGGCTGGGCTAGTTGCTGCCAGAGTAACCGTGTGGATGACTCTGCTTAACTGTTTAAAAAAGCACCCTTTACAGGAGGAGACAGGAGAACGATATGCCTCATCTACGTCAGGAATTTTTCGGCTTTTCACCCTTGCTTAACTCTGCTTGAGTGATCATAAAATGCCAGACTAGATGAGGCACATCATTCTCCTGCCTCCTCCTGTAAAGGGCATTTTTAGAGGCTTTTTTAAACAGTTAAGCACTAAGCAGAGTCATCCACAGTGATTCTGGCAGCAACTAGCTCAGCCTGACCTCAGCTCTCGCCTTTTTCCTTTTACATTTTTTTTTCATGATGACAGTGGTGAGGCTCTGCCTCCCCTGCCTCCTCCGACTGCACTTCCCTGATAATAGTATGTCTGTGGTTAAGGGTTAACACTCTTGTCATATAACTGGCATCAACACACTCATTTAAACATGCAATGTACAGCAGTCATTTAAATATAGGGAGGTTTCTGTAAATTCCACTCAAGCTCTATTCAATATGCAATGCTTAGAATAGTTTTCAATAGCTGCTTCTGCTAACATTTTGGAACATAATCTCTTCTGAGGAACATACTGACACTGTGTCCATGCTTACAACAAAATGATGAATGGCCAAGAACTTCCCTCTTTTCTTCTTCCTCTATTAGTTATCCTAGGAAACACATTTACCAAGAGGGTTGATATAGTAGATTCAAAACTTCATCTCTAACAGACTGGATCCAATTATTTTGTGATAATTCAGGTACAGATGCAAGTCTACTATATTTCCATGGCCTTGAACAATATCTCCATGGTACACTGCCCTTTGCCTTTGGATTCAGCCTTGGAGTGAACCTGGTGCAGGTCCCCAGTGTCTAATAGAAAATAAAAAGCACTGAAACTTTATCAGTTGTTTAAGGAAAGGAGCAGGGAAATATATTTTGGGGGAAACCTTTTCCTGAAGGCTTTATGGTTTTCATCATTGGGCCCTTTAAAACATGTCTGGCATTGATGAGGTAATGTCTGGCTATAATGAAACAATAACCTTCCTTGATCTCCAGGGATAGTCAAATCTGAAGCATTCACATACGTTCCCTTTTTCACATCGCGCAAGGCCAATTCTTTTGTCTCTGCATCAGTCTACAAGTCCCACAAGCCTCCTTCCCAATAGGATACACATATTTTCCTGCACATTTCTTATAATATTAAAATCTGTACAAACATTTGTTCTAGGAAGAGCAGTTCTTGAAAGTAGTTATTTCCTAATCCAATGCATTTATGGAATTATGTTGCTCTAATACACACATTTTTGTGTGGGCCTTTTGTTTAGATGCATTTTGGTACTTTTTAAAAAAGAAACCATTATAAACTTCAGAAAAGTGTGGTTTGAAAAAAAAAACGTGTATACTTTACTTTGTTTAGGAGGCTGGATTTCAAAAGATGTAAAGGAAAATATATAAATAGCACAAAATGAATTTGTTGTTCATCCCTCGTTTTCAGAATATTACTCTTTTTTTTTCCGCATAGAAATGTTTTATTTTCCATTTTCATAGCATATAATCACATGTATACTATTACATAGTCAATATCATGTTGTATTATTAAGTAATTACATCAATTCATCTTACCATCAACTACCAAATTAAAAAAAAAACAGTTATTGGCTCTTCTGCTCTCCATACACCATATTTATACCTTATCCGACACTTTCTTCTCCCTCTCTCCTCCCCCTTTCTACCTCCTTTCTTCCCTCCATCATTTTCTACTCTACTTCCCCTTCCTTTCTCCTTCTCCTCTCTCCCCTTACCACTCCTCCTTATACACCTCATCTTCCCCCCTCACCCTCTCTCCTGTCCCTCTCTTCCTCTCTTTCTTCTCTCCTCTGTTTCCCACTCTTCCTCTAATTCATTTGGTGTGTTTCAGCTTCTGAGCAAACTCCCTTTTGTCTTGATGGTATTTATAATTCCATTTCAATTTACATAAAAAAGAAAAAATAGCAGTATACATGTACAATCATAATACCTTAAAATCCAACACCCCTCCTCCAACTTAGTAAACTCCGAATAATAATATTCAGAATATTACTGACTGGATTCATATCTGTGTTTCTGCGGGCTAGCTTGATATAAGTATGGACTGACCAATTTGTAAATGAGCAGGAGATGGGCCTGTGATTGAGTTTCCAATTATACAAAAAGCTTCCCGTGAAATTTTCTCCTTTGTTTCTAAATTGGCTCAATTTAGGGAGGTCTCCTTTAGCAAAGAAGCTACACATTTGGCAATAACTGCGCACGGCTGAGCAATGCAGGAGTAAAATGTATCCTATTTCCTATAGCCATATAGATTCTTCCCTTTCCAAATTCCCCTGCTGGATAATTCAATCACTATGAAAGCTGCATGAGACAGGAGTTTTGATTCAGCGAGATCTCAGCTTTTTGAGTTTAATTTACAGCAATTTCCTTTCAGGATTCATTAATCTGGACATGAAATTGCTACCAGACTAATGCGAGGGCATTCAAAGATTCAATTTCACCATTGTGTAACCCTTTCCCCCAGTAATTGTGCCAGAGGCATGGAATATAACAGAATAAAGGGATAAGCCCTGTATATCTTAGATCTTTAAGATTCCTAGCTGCTTTGGATACAAATCAGCTGAGTGTTTACACATTTTTGTTTTAATGATTTTGTATTAATAGCTACATAACATCATATTCATCAGCTAATTTCAGCATCCCAAAGAAAGGAGAATATTGTCCGTATAGGTGGGAGCCAACCCGTGATATTTGCCTTTGAGAAAACATAGACAAAGTTATAAATGAAGCTGAAATATGTTAAAAGAACCATGGTTACTTAAATAAGCTTCTCTGCTAAGCCAGTATTAGAAAGGGTTTTGTGTAGATTCACTTTTTAAGCTAGGAATAAAAAACTGCATTGCTTTGTAAGGCTTAATATTCCTACAAAATACTATTTTTCAACTTCCACTTGGTCTAGATACACTAAATCTCATGCCTGATCCTTTTGCTTCCCTCAGTTAAACCCTCTTGTCTTCCTTTTTATATTCTCAGGCATTCCTTTCTCTGCCCCTACAAGGAATTTCATCATTTCATCAATGCGCTCTACATGGGGCAGCCCTTGAAGAGCATTCGGAGACTTCAGCTCATCCAGAATGCAGCCGCGCGAGCGATCGTGGGTGCACCTCGGTACACCCACGTTACACCTATCCTCCGCGAGCTGCACTGGTTACCGATCAGTCTCCGGATACGCTTCAAGGTGCTAGTCGTCACTTATAAAGCCCTTCATGGTATTGGACCTGGGTACTTGAGAGACCGCCTGCTGCCAATTACCTCCCAAAGACCCATTAGATCACACAGGGCTGGCCTCCTCCGGGTTCCGTCTACCAGCCAATGCCATCTGGCTACTACCCGGGGGAGGGCTTTCTCTGTGGCAGCTCTGGCCCTTTGGAACGAACTCCCCGCAGAGATTCGGACCCTCACCTCTCTCCAGGCCTTCCGGAAAGCCGTCAAAACCTGGCTGTGTCGGCAGGCCTGGGGTTGATGAGTTCCCTTCCCCTCTCGATTTGTGTGGCTGTTGGTTATTTTTAAATGCTTGTATTGTAGTTTTTGTGTTTCCCTTTCCCTCCTTGGGTTTGTGCGCCGCCCTGAGTCCTGCTGGGAATAGGGCGGCATATAAATAAAACGAAACCGAAACCTAAACCTAAACCTAATTTCTATTCCGGAACATTTCAACTTCCCTGGTGTGTTGCTTATAGAAACCCTCTCATCAAATCTTTTAATTTTGCCTTCCAACAGAAGGGATCATCTCAAAGCTTCTTTTACTGTCCATGTAGCTTGGAGTGTCTCATGCATATTCCCTCTGTCGCAATCCCTTGTTTGCTTTATCAGTCAACTTGATTTCCAGAGCCCTGGCTTCCACGTGTGTCCCTGAAACTACCTCAACATGCTCAGGAGAAGCAATGTTCCTATCACCTTTTATGGACAATGAGTAGCAGAATAAACAATCAGTAGCACTCTGGAAAAAGTCAGCAACAATCCAAAAACATCCAGCAACAATCAACCAGCAATGTGGTTTTACCACATTCTCCTTTTTCCAATCTCTTCTCCCTCTCCCTCCTCAGGTTCCTCACCCATTCCTCGCGTAAAACTCCCTTGTTTGTTCTTCTCGTTGCTCACTCAACAAGCTTTGTCCTATGTAAATAACTGCAAAAGCCCTTTGTCCATTCTAATGCAAAAGATTTATGAGTGTATAAAAAAGAACATAAAGCTAGTTGCTACCCATGTGAATTGATTGACTTGTATAGGTCCAGTGGTGGGATTCAGCCAGTTCGCACCTATTCGGGAGAACCGGCTGGTAACTTTCTAAGCAGTTCGGAGAACCAGTTTTGGGAAGAAATCTCCTTTTGTTTTTTTCCCACTTTACAGGGCTAATCCTGTAAGGAAGGCAGGAAGGAAACACTCTGGTGTTGTTTCTAGCCTAATCTTTATTGCCCTGCTTACAGAAACTGCCTCTCCAGTTAACCCTTATTACCCTTGTAACAACTAAGGCAAAGTGCCCATCAACCTGAGTGCCATTGACTTGGCCACACCCACATGATCACATGATCACCAAGCCCCGCCTACCCAGCTGGTCATTAGGGCAGATAACTGGTTGGTAAATTATTTGAATCCCACCACTGTATAGGTTCATGTTCAAATGTATACAAGATGTTCTTCACCCAGCACAAAGACCTTCATCAGCTAAAATTGAGATTTTTTCACTCTTCCCATAGGGCTGAAAGTTAAATGACAAAAATGTCACTTGAGTAATATCTGGTGAAAATGTTCCTTGTTGTAAGTCTTCCTGACAATTTTTTCAGAACACCCCAGGTCCATCTGAGCAAAGTGTGCATATCTGGTACCATGTATACCGGCATTTCCTTTGGAGAAAACGTAATTAAACGATCTCATGGAAAGTAAGATGGGAAAATTGATAGTGTTACTTCTCCACATTTAAACAAATAAAGGATCAGGGTCCTTGGGATATAAATTGTTTTTAAAATTGCTCTGAAATATTAAAATTCACTGTAATGAGCCTATCTTGAGCTTAAGCTTTGCAGAAGAAATCTCTCTAAAGATGCCCTGGATTACAAAGATCTCTTTGTGGGAGGAAACCTCCTCTTTCATCTCATCCCATCTCACCTGAAAATTAGCACCCATAGTCACTGTTATGATAAAGGGAATCGAGTTGCATCTCTTGGGATTAATTTTTGAACACCTCCGTTTATGGAAATTGCTGTGTTTGTAATTTTGTGTTTTTGTTCTTTTTGACATGTCTGTCTGTCAGTCTGTCTTGCTCTGTTTTGTTTAGCTTCCTAGAATACTCTTTTTGGGCCTGGAAATGCAGACTATAAATCCATTAAGTAAATAAATCAATATACCTTTTTTAGACTTGCCACACTAATGGCAAGAGTATCCACAGCTGAGAGTATTCTGTAACCCACAATGACTGACAAATACAATATCAACCTTCTTGTCTTTGTGGGATTCAGAAAGGCAAGGAAGGAGAATAAATTCTCACCTCAGTAATGAAGTGCAAATTGTTAAAGATTCTGTGCCAGATTACCTTCGGACAATGGTGTTCACACTTCTGCTGTGACTAGAGTTTTCCTGCTCTGGAAGAAAATATAGGTGTGAGAATATCCTAACACATGTTCATTTATATTTCTTATTAAGCTCTCTTTCCTTCTTCATGTGGATCACTTACCTGTTTTCAGATGTTAAATTCCCCACATTTAGTATATCTTACCAATGAATGGCAGAAACAAACAAACTTCATATTGGTTTTATTTTTCATACCAATTTTCGTTCCGTGTAATGAAAAAAATATGTTTATGATGTATTTATTATTTCAATTTATATAGTGGGCCACTCAACATGTGACTCCGAGAAGGGTATGAAATTAAGATCAGCAAAGGGATAAAATATAATAAAACATATTGGGCCAGAACTAACCAAGAAGGCCTCAGAGGGATGGTAATTTTTCAGAACTTTTAAGAAGATAGGCTGAGTTTTGGACATCCATATCTCTAAGGGAATGCGTGACCCGACAAATGTGCGCATGACAAAACCGCGCTGACAAAACCGCGGTGCTAAAACCGCGATGTCATCAACGCGCCGACAACAGCGCGTCGACAACAGCGCGCCGACAGAAGCGCGATTTAAGTTAAGGTAAGGGTTAGGTTTAGGTTTAGGTTTAGGTTAAGGTTTAGGTTTAGGGTTAGGGTTAGGGTTAGGGTTAGGGTTAGGGTTAGGGTTAGGGTTAGGGTTAGGGTTAGGGTTAGGGTTAGGGTTAGGGTTAGGGTTACAGCGCACTTCTGTCGATGCGCTGTTGTCAGCGCGCTTCAGCGCTCATTCGTCGGCGCGCTTTAGAACTCGTGGTTTTGTTACCGCGCTTTAGTCAGGCGCGCTTTTGTCATTCGCCCTTTTGTCGGTGAACCAGGGAATGTTGTTCCATTGAGTACAAATGGTGACAAAGAACACATGTCTTCTGGGTCCAACTAGATGACACTGCTTAAGTGACGGGACCTTCAGCATTCCAAGCTTGTCAGAGCCAAGGTAGTTAGAGACAGATGATGCTCCCCCCCCCCAAAAAAAAAAACCAGCATGAAAAACCCAGCTTTAGTGGTAATAACCAAAGACTATTGTACACAGCAATCCACAAACATCCAGTACAGCTCACAAAATTACAATGGTATAGGGGAATTCTAATCTAGTCTCATGTAAAGTGCATGTAAAATAGATGAGAGTTGACCAAGTAAGGCATCCCAATACATGAGTTGGCAAAAGGTGGATTTGTTCAAAAACTCTCAGAACTACGGCTACCACTTGCCTCTTTCAAGCAGAGCTGTGAATCTAGGGAAACCATCATGTTGAGTATTGAGTCTGTCTATAACAGTGCAACTATATCCAGAATTAAGGATGGAAAATCTCAGGATCCAATTTTTTTTCCAAAATGTGAAACTATTTGGCTTTGTTATGGTTGATTCTGAGCCTGGTCTTTCCCACAGTTTCCAGAGAACTGACTCCAGAAGTATACAATGATATCAAAGGCCACCAAGTGATAAGAGAGCACTACATTGAATGTACCACTTCATTTCTGTCCTGCAAGAGATAAATGTGTCCAGGCCTCTAACCTGCCTGGACGGGACCCAGATAATGCATGTCCTCCTCTGAAGTTGAAGCCAGATAATCTTCTCAACAACATTCCCTAGAAATCAAAGGTTGGAGAAGGCTCAGAAATTGTCCAATACTTGCTGCTCCTGATGGTGCTCCATCAGATATGGGCTGCTGCCAGTTCAGACTGGTTCAGGCGAATCAGTTGTTCTGAGCAGCGGCTGGGCCAGAAGTGGGTTCCTACCAGTTCCCACCTATTCGGTAGAACCGATTCGTCAAATCTACCGAACCGGTTAGAAGAGGTTCTACCAGTGCACCCAGAAAGCAGGCCACACCTACAGAAGAGGTTCCAAACTTTTTTGAAACCCACCATTGGTCCTTGGATATGATTATTCTACACTATCATGCTCATATTTATAAAACTCAGTGCCTCTGTGAAAGGTAAGGATGACTACTGCGTTTGTGGTGCAATCAGAACATTGCATGTGTTGAAGTTGTTTTAACGCAAACCAAAGATGCTTTTTAAAAAACAAGTTTACATCATATTCTTATGCATGCCAGTGCTGTGTGTGAGGTAATTTAAGGTGGTCCTGACAAGTGTCGTCGGCATCTTTATATCCGGTCACATGGGTGGCAAGCCACTCCCATCCGGTCACATGGGTGGCAAGCCACTCCCACAAAGGAGGCCACACCCACAGAGTAGGTTCGAACAATTTTTGAAACCCACCACTGGGCTGGGCCCACCCAACCACCCTGGTGCTATCCCGTCCTATATAATCACTGTGTTTTTGTTGCTGCAGGTTCACATTTTTGGTTCTGGGAGAACCAGTTGTTACCTTATGTGATGCCCACTTCTGTGCTTCACCATTAATAGCAGCAGAGTGACTCAACTGAGTTATATGAAAATAAGCATTTGGTTCATCATGGTCTTATTTTTGTCTAGCCAGTTATTCTTCAAAAGAGAAGAAAACGTGAAGTTCAGAAACAAAATAAAAAAAGGAAATAATCTCTCTTAAATGTATCAGTGAGGCTCAAAAAAAAACTTTCATTCTAACTGGATTATCTAAAAGATTATTTGTATAAAGTAATGCTAAGTACCTAAGAACTGAGGCTTAGTTAAAGAGTCGGATTGTTTGTTTATTTCTTCCTTCATCCATGGATACGATTTGGTGGCACCTGACACTAAATGGCTTTGGGTGGCTCTCAATCCATCAAAGAAGCTAAAAATAATGTAATCAGAAAGAGAAATCAGAAAGAGTGAGAAATATCACAGCAAGCCATTGTGAAGTATTGTAATTTGTCTTAGACTCCACATTGCAGCCATGCATTATAATATCAGATTTATTAAATTAAGTGATAACATTTGTAATGCCTCAAACCAAATTCATTCAGTGCTCAGTTACAAATTATGGGCAATTAGATAGGTTTTTAATCCCAGAGAATAGCAGAGTTTTAATAAATCATGTTCCTCATTTACATCAAAGGCTCAGGTTTGTCCGGAGCTTCTTTGCAATATTCTCTTTTAATGAACAAATCACAGTAATATTATTTGTGTATTTATTTTGCCAGGGAATCAAACTGAGCCCTGGGAAAATACTTGATCATGGGTAATGATCCAGCACCTGGGAAACATTGCATGTTGCTAAACAATTAATATTAAAATGTGTTATTGAAATACATATTTCAAAAGGAGTTTATTGTATTGCCCTTTAGGGTGCATAGTTAAAATTTACTGAGTTTGAATCTGAAATATATATGTAAAGCAATAAAGTTCATTGAATAATGTGAGATTTATTTCTGAATAAAAATTATATATGATTATATTATGATGCTTGAATGAAAAGTAATATTTCCAGTGTTAAACGGCTTATAACAGGTGGCAGAACTGATGGACTAGAAGTTCTGACATGTTCTTTAGTATCTGGTCTTTCACTTGAGTTGTCAAAAATTCCTGTGAGAAAAGGCTGTGTTGTTAATCTACATGAAATGGAATTGTGCAGTGAATAGTTCTTAGTGCATTTTAAGGAATGCACTATTGAATTTTGTATGGCCAAATATGTCCCTCTAAATTCTAATAATTGAAATTTACCTCACCAAATGCAGGTTGTTTATGGTAACAATGTGTGAATGTGAGAACTGTATAGCTAACTAGCTAGCTAGACAGAAAGACAGAAAGACAGAAAGACAGAAAGAAAGACAGAAAGACAGAAAGACAGAAAGACAGAAAGACAGAAAGACAGAAAGACAGAAAGACAGACAGACAGAAAGACAGACAGACAGACAGACAGACCAGAACCGATTTGTCTGACCAAGAATGAATTGGGCAAACTGACGTCAACTAACAAATTTCACATGAGAAAGTTTGATGAACTGTTTAAAGACAATTGATGGAACACTCAAAGAAAATTGTCAGAGTTGGCATTTCACGAGGACATGTGAATCATCTGAGATGTCGATTCTCTTTGGTATCAAAAAGTTTGTATAAAATGGGATCCCTACAGAGATAAAAACTTTAAGCATTGACATTTACTAGAAATTGTTGTTACACTGTAAGAAAAAAGATGAGCAATTCCTTCATAGTATCATAACAACCAATGAAACATAAGGTGATAATTATGAGTCAGAAAAAAGTCCATAGAATCTCATTACAAGGTTTCATCTGCAAATCAATCAATGCATCAGTCAATAAACTGTTGAGGGAAAACTTATAATCACAGGTTTGGAGAATGCAGATCTTGTTATCCAAATTGATTTCTTTGAATCTGTCATGACTATGAGCATACAATGCTACATGCAACATCCAAAACTTCGAAAGAACAATTGAAAGAATCTGGAAACAGAAAAAGGAACTTTCATTGCAGCATGATAATGCTAGACCTCACACCTCATAAGCCATCAGAAAAGGCAATTCCAAAGTTGGATTTCCCAGACTGATCATCCACCACAAAGTCTAGACTTGGTACTTAGCAAATTTCACTCCCACCCCCCAAAAAATGTATAGTAGTACCTTTGTTTGACATAAATAAGGTGAGAGAAAGAATTGCTGGGACTTGATTGAAAAGTGTTCATTTCAAAGATTATTTTCCTGTTTCATTTGTCAAAATATCCTTCTCTGAATTAAAATTACGGAGGAAGAGCTGTTGTTTTTTTATCGGTCAATCGATAGATTGATAAACATTTAAGCCATGAAATCCTTTCACAAATTTGAAGTGAAATAAACAAAGGCACAGACAATGCAGCTTGCAAAACTACTATCTAAGCCTGAAAAAAGAGCTGTAACTGCTTTAATTGATTTGAAGATAAGTGCTTTTTATCAACCAGTGTCTTGTTAGTCATCTCTTTGAAAGGATGTGAACTTCTCTAACATCCAGGGAAAACTTTACAGTCTCATCTAAAAACATAAATTTTCTTCCTTCATGCCTTCTCTTTCAAAACTTCAAGAATATTTTTAAAGTAGATATTTTCATGATACTTCAAATATGGACTAAAGAACTGGAATCTCTGGAAAAAACCCAATCAATAGATTTGTGTCCTTAAAAATGTTAAAATAAATCTGAGATTAAAGTTGATTCACCCCAAGCAAATTGCATTTAGGATATGTTGAACTCACAAAAGAATGTATTTGAAAAGATGGATATCAGATTTGCTGTGGAGTGGTGTAAAAAATATGTGGGTTCAACTGACCCCTATGATATGGTCACGTGATTATTTGGTATATTTTTAGGGAGAGAGTAATGTATATAGGTAGAGGTGGAGCAGTGGTTAAATGCAGCACTGCAGGCTACTTCAGCTGACTGCAGTTCTGCAGTTCGGCTGTTCAAATCTCACCGGCTCAAGGTTGACTCAGCCTTCCATCCTTCCGAGGTGGGTAAAATGAGGACCCGGATTGTTGTTGGGGGCGATATGCTGACTCTGTAAACCGCTTAGAGAGGGCTGAAAGCCCTATGAAGCGGTATATAAGTCTAACTGCTATTAAATGTTAAGGTGTTAATAAAATGGTCAACTACATACCAAAGCTTTAGAATGTGAATGTTTATCAGGAATTATGGTTATGTCAAGCATGGTATAGTATGAATATAATATTGAAATAGTTGATAACTATAAAGTATAAGACCAGTGGTGGGATTCATATAATTTAACAACCAGTTCTCTGTCCTAATGACCAGCAGGGTAGGTGGGACTTGGTGGTCATGTTATTGGGTGGGCATGGCCAACTCAACATCATTCACGTTGATGGGCGCTTCACCTTAGTTGTTACAATGTAATAAGGGTTAACCAGAGAGGCAGTTTCTGTAAGCAGGGCAATAAAGATTAGGCTAGAAACAACACCAGAATGTTTCCTTCCTGCCTTCCTTACAGGATTAGCCCTGTAAAGTGGGAAAAAACAAAATGAGATTTCTTCCAACAACCGGTTCTCCGAACTGCTTAGAAAGTTACCAACCGGTTCTCCCGAATAGGTGCGAACTGGCTGAATCCCACCACTGTATAAGACATTTTTTTTTCCTCCTTTCCAGAGGTGGGTTCCTACCAGTTCGTACCTATTCGGTAGAACCAGTTCGTCAAATCTACCGAACCGGTTAGAAGAGGTTCCACCAGTGGACCCGGAAAGCAGGCCACACCTACAGAAGAGGCTCCAAATTTTTTTGAAACCCTCCACTGGTCCTTGGATATGATTATTCTACACTATCATGCTCATATTTATAAAACTCAGTGCCTCTGTGAAAGGTAAGGATGACTCCTGCGTTTGTGGTGCAATCAGAACATTGCGTGTGTTGAAGTTGTTTTAACGCAAACCAAGGATGCCTTTTAAAAAACAAGTTTATATCATATTGTTATGCATGCCAGTGCTGTGTGTGAGGTAATTTAAGTGTCGCCGCTATCTTCGTATCCGGTCACATGGGTGGCAAGCCACTCCCACAAAGGAGGCCACACCCACAGAGTAGGTTCGAACAATTTTTGAAACCCACAACTGCTCCTTTCATATTTTTCTTAGTATCTCCCATGATTTCCAAGGCATTGGCCTGTCCTTTAGTGTCACCAACACAAAGTGATGTTTCCTCAAAATATATGTTTTACATGGGGGGTCCTTGGTGCTTGCTTATTTTCTTGCAAACATTTCATTACCCAAACATCAGTGCTGATGATGTTACCTAGTTTGGGTAATGAAATGTCTGCAAGAAAACCAACACGCTCCGAAAGCACCAAGGATCCCTCTTTGTCAACCCTGAGCTACAAATATTCTCCTTTATTAATATGTTTACATATACTCAGCTCATAAAAATAAATGGGGGCTTTGAGCACATCTGTTGGTGCCCCGGGCACTTGTTTTAAAAAGAGATTTAAAGATAGTTTGAAAATGGAGCTGTTAGGCTGCGCCCATTAAACCCATATCTACTTCTGTCAAACAGATCTGCAAGAAATTTGGATTGTTTCAAACATCTTGACAGCCACAGGCGAGTAAGGAATGAAACTAATATGTCATCACTAAAAGTGATGCCTCTCAAATTACTTTCAGCTAGGGTCAGGGAGAAATGCATTTTGTTCATATTTTAGCAGGAATCAACTTAATTTGCAGTTCATCAACTAATATGGAAAGCAGTTATCGTTGAGGTTTCACACTTTTTAAATTATGCAATGCATGTTCTCATAGAAACAAAATATGTGCGAAAATGCATACATTTGGGGAAATTCATACCAAAGGGCATATATTACCAAAATTACTCCCATTTATACTGCTCAGTCATTGTATTAATAAATAAGGAAAATATATGAAAAATAAGTATAGATTTTCACATACTCATTGAAAAGAGGTCATATATGGTGGTAGAAAGGATTGCTTTTCTGGGAACAAACAGAAGACTATACAAAGTAAAAATAATGTATTTTTGCATCTTTCTTCCCGTTTTCTTAAAATTAGTGATTTTGATGTTTTAAATTTCTTGCTGTACCCACATCGTTTTGTCTTCTCCATCCATTCATGGAAAGAACTATTTAATGAAGAAAACTTGGTCTCTTGGTCAAAAATGATTATTGTTTGGTTGGGTCAACAAGTTATTTTCATAAAAAATATATTACCAGATATATCACTGTCATTAGAATAGGAGGGCAACAGTTTCCTTGTTTCTTTGTGTTACTTGTTCAATTACTTACAAAAAAAATTATATGTCTAGGAAAAAAAGGGATGTCCCTTTTTTCCTCCAGTTCAAACATGTTCAATTCTGAAAGATAACCTGACAAGTCCCTGGTGTTTACTTAGCAAGGTTTTTCCAGAAGTGATTTACTCTTGCCTGCTTCCTAAGGCTAAGAGAGGATGACTGGTCCAAGGTCACCCAGCTAGTTATATGCCCAATATTAATTAATTAAAATGTGTGTGACTCCCATCTCCCTGATAGATTGACAAACATTCATATGTCTGCCAGTTGATCTGAAACCAAAATAGCACTAAGGTGCAGTGATGTGTGGTGAGGTTTATGGCTGGTGAGGCAAGCAGGCAAAAGCCACCCTATGTCAGACACAGTGCTGGGGCTTTGGCGGGGCTTTCCAAAAGCCCCACTGAAGCCCCGCCACTGTGTCCGACATAGAGACGTCACGTGGGATGCTCTATGGCAGACACAATGCCAGGGCTTTGGCAGAGCTTTCAGAAAGTCCCACCAAAGCCCCAGAGCAGCCAAAGCCCAGCCAAAGCCCCGCCAAAGCCCCGCGGGGACACCTCTATGGCGGACACAGCACCATGGCTTTCGGAAGGGCTCTACCACACCAAGGGAGAACCCATCTTTTTCCCCTCTCCTACAAAACAGCATCAGAAGGAGAAAGGGGCAGATTATATTAATGAAGACATCCCACACTTAATTATAAACATGCCTGCTGAATGGTCAGCCTCCTCACTTTAACAGTTTTGGGTTGCCGAAACATTAAAAAAAAAGTGCCAGCCCACGTGCCAGCAGAGGCGGGTAAAACACACACACATACACACACAAACACACACACAAATTACTTACAAGAATACAATTACTTACAAATTACCTTAATTTTGAATTCCTCCCCCTCCTTCCGACCCACATACCTTTTCCAGCTGTTTCACAGAGGATTTCAACTCTGCTCTCGTCTGCCATGATGAAAATGTAAAAATGTAAAAGGAAAAAGGCAAGAGCTGCTGAGGTCAGGCTGGATTAGCTGCTGCCAGAGTCCCCAATGGATGACTCTGCTTAACTGTTTAAAAAAGCCTCTTAAAAAAGTGCCCTCTAATGAAAATGAGGTTTTTAGTTATACTAGATGGAAAGTTTGAGATGGTAAATATTATTCGAGGATGTGGATGTTAAAACACTTGTAACCAAACGACATGCTGCATGTGATGATGGTTTTTTTTTAAAAAAAAATTATTTTATTGTTGTGCCTATTAAATATATAACAGAGAGATACTGGGTGTGTGTGTGGGGGGGGAAATGTAGTTGGGATGGATTGCCATAGGGAGGGAAATAAGAAACGATACTAAATTATAATCTATTAAATGAAACAATGAATGTTTAAGAATGATAAATGTTAAAACACCTGTAACCAAATGACATACTGTATGTGATGATGGGCTTTGTTTTTTTTGTTTTTTTGTTTTGTTTTTTGCTTTTCTTTTTCTATTGTTGTGTGTATATGTTGTCTATGTAACAAAATAATATATATATATATATATATAAAAAAGTGCCCTCTACAGGAGGAGGCGAGAGAACCACGTGCCTCATCTACATAAGGAATTTTTCGGCTTTTAACCCTTGCTTAACTCTGCTCGAGTGATCATAAAGATAGACTAAACGAGGCACGTGGTTCTCCCGCCTCCTCCTGTAGAGGGCACTTTTTAAAGAGGCTTTTTTAAACAGTTAAGCACTAAGCAGAGTCATCCACTGTGACTCTGGCAGCAACTACCTCAGCCCTTTTTCCTTTTACATTTTTTTTCTTTTCATGATGACAGTGGTGAGGCCCTGACTCCCTTGCCTCCCCTGACTGCACGTCCCTGCTAAGGTGAGATATGCACTTCTGGTAAAAGAAAGAAAGAAAGAAAGAAAGAAAGAAAGAAAGAAAGAAAGAAAGAAAGAAAGAAAGAAAGAAAGAAAGAAAGAAAGGAAGGAAGGAAGGAAGGAAGGAAGAAAGGAAGAAAAAGAGAGATATGAGTTGGGATAGAATACACTTGCAGACCTGAGCAGGAAATGGCTGGCTTTTCTTACCCTTGAAAATAGAATAATCAAGCTATGGAAAATTCTGCACAGAATCACTTTCAGGACAGCTTGTAATTTTACAACATGTGCACAGGGTACATGTAAACCAACCACTTGCATGTGGGGGAAAGGAAAAGCATCTGTCTCTGCCTCACATTGTGTGGGGCTCCCTCCTGAGACAGATGAATCAGCCACTTGGAAATGAGCAATTCCTTTCATCAGACTTCTAAGCTTATGTGAAGCCTGCGAGAGGATAATTATTATTGGGGAAAGGATGTGGAATCAGAATCTTATGCACTTTCCCTTGTGGGCAGAAAAACAAAATATCTTTGTTCTTCCAGAGAAGCCAAATATAGCTCTTGTCAGTGAATCATATTTGTGAACATGACGATATTAAAATGTAGAAGAATGGTCTTCCTTGTCATTCTTATCTCTTTCCTCGCAAAGAAATTTGCAATCTCCAGGGGGTGGAGATAAAGAAAGAAAACATTAAAATGTTGCATCTTTAAATAATGTATTGCCACATATAAAGTGACCTTTCCCAATCTGATGCCTTCCAGATATGCAGGACCACAACCCTGATTGCCCACTCAGACTGGCTGAGGATAATAGGAATTGTAATTCAACATAGCTGAAAAGTACCATGTATAGGGAGGCATTTATTAAATACAATTGGTTAATTGGTTTTAAAAAAATGTCCGAACTATAACTATAAAATGGAGAAGCAAGTATAGAGATCTTAGTCCAGATCACCTTGAAATTTATTGACTCTTATCTCCTCCCATTTGCTTTGACCATTAGTAGTTCAGATTCTTGTAGAAAGCATATGCTTGCAAAAAAAATGTGTATTCTTTGGAACTTCCTGAACTTCATGATTTTCCTGCATTTGACAGATACATTTCAAATATTGTTATATGGGATTTGAAAGGCAAATACTTCTTTAGAAAATTTAGCTCTATCTCCCTAGTTTGGGAGGATTGATATCAAAGTATGGATCATATAAAAGAGACTAGGAATTATTTTTTCCCCTACTAGGAATAGAGGTTTACATGAATATGTTGCACCACCGGAAGAAGAAAGTACTAGGTGAGCTGCATGTCTATCCAGATGCTTATGTTTGACGTTGTGAATATTTTCAAAGCTCTTGATCTTCTAGGGGCCTTGATTTTAAAACTAGATTTGGATTGAACAGCCTTTCAAATAAAGGATGTTCCTCCAAAAAATAATACACAGGCCATTCTTATGAGAAAATGTCAAGAAGACAATGAAAACTATGGATGGTTTCAGATTTGTCTTCCTCTCCTCTTTCTGCAAAGGGAATTATACATAATCAAGACAATCAGTTAAGACACTGGGCTGTCAACCAGAAGATTGGCAGTTTGAGACTTTGTGATGGGGTGAGTTCCTGTTACTTACCCCAGCTCCTTCCCACCTAGCAGTGTGAAAGCATGCAAATGTGAGTAAATAAATAGGTACCACTTCAATGGTAACATCATTTCATGTGCCTTCACATAGAGTCATGCATGCCACATGACCATGGAAATGTTTTTGGCCAGCACTTGCTAGGCAACGAAGATGAGTATCACCCTCCAGAGTCAGATCTGACCAGATAGGAAAAAGCTTTACCTTTTTTCTTTAAGTTAGGTAAATGAGTAATTTGGAGTAGAATTTTGCAACTTGGATTCTGTTTTTTCATATATTCTTTTCATTATTTCAAGATATATGGTGTCCTGCTCATAAGATTTGAATGAAAACTTTGTCCAGACAAAAAAGGCCAGACATTGAAGAACCAATAATGCTGGATACATGGGAAAGAATCTGGGTAAGAAATGTGAAATTTACACAAGCTCAAAATCTGAGAGAAATTTTTTTAAGATGTTCTATAGATGGCATTTAGATCCTAAAAAGCTGGCTTCTATGTATCCGAACTTACAGCCTAAATGTTGGAGATGTGGCTCTCTCAATGCTACATATTTTCATATATGGTGGACCTGCCAAAAGGTTAAGGCATTTTGGATAAAAATATGGT